>NC_141034.1:17567500-17730833 GCF_052040795.2 Danio rerio | reverse complement strand
CCATAATGAATGAGTACAATAAAGCGTGAAGACTTGAAGAAGGTGTCCCAAGCTGAATTATCATGTCATTCTTGCAGGTGTTTATTTAACATTCGCCTTGCTTCTGGATTAAGATCCTTATTTTCGATGTCCTAAACAGGAGATAGATTGAATTAACAAAAATGTCTGTTAAGAAACCAGTTCATTCTTTTATACAGTGCTCAGTGTAATTGAGTACACCCCCAGCTTGAAAATTAATATTTTTATTCATTTCTCAGTGAATATAGCTGATGTATTTTGGTGCATTCAAACAAATCAGATTTATGAAATAGATATATTTATTACATTAATATTTTAGTCACCAAACATATTTAAAAATTGAAATATAATAACATTAAATTCAAGCAAAATATTGCAAAAAAAAAAAATATATATATATATTTACAACCTACAAAATTTCAACTTAATGTTTCATTTAAAATGTTTGATTTTTCCTCTCTTTTTTGTAAATTTGTATTTATTATCTTTCTATAAAGTATAAATTTGGGTGTATTAATTTTTAGACCGTCATCGTATTAACCGTTATTTTGTTAGATAAGCTCCAGATTTGGCTTCAATACTGACTAATATGCACAACTACAATATTGTATTTTTAAATACAATATTATTTAAATTTAAAAGAGAGATTTGTGAGGGGTACTTATATAGAGAGCACTGAGCACTGAATGTCTTAACGTACTTCATTGCAGCACATAGCAAGCATTCATTGCTGTATGTTACACCATTGGTCCCACACACAGGTGAATAGTTCATTGGGCATGCTCCAACAGGGTACCGGCATTTTGGCTGGTAAAAGAAAAAGGAAACTGTAACATTTGCAGCAGGAGGAAAAGTTTAAGAAAGCAATTCTATTTACTCACCACCTTCACTCCATCAGATATGGCCACTGTTTGTTTCAAAAAGAAAAAGAAAAGACATTAAAGTGATTTAATTCAATTGATTATTCACAGCCACAAACATGTAAATAGCAACAAGTAACTTATATACGTTGTGGGATATATATATATATATATATATATATATATATATATATATATATATATATATATATATATATATATATATATATATATATATACCATTGAGAAACCATAAATTGACCATTCCCTGCTTGATTTTTAAGTAAGATCTAACTAATCTATTACAATAAATAATGTTTATTGCTTTGTTTAATTGTATGTGTGTTACTCTGATAATGTTTAGTTGTGTGATTTACATAGCATGCTGTTCTATATATTATCTTTCTCTGCTTGTGGGAAAAGTTCATCATACAGTATGTTGGAACATCGGTTCATCAAATAATTTTCTTATTTCCACATGATTATGGTTGGGTATTTGTCCTTAGTAACAAAGCTAAGATTGGCGTATAACTCTATAAATTAATGACATAGTTGTTTACCTAAAAGTGTATACATTACTTTTACTGTGAATATCTGGCAACCACTTCTACTTTTACGATAATTTTAATGGTTCTAAACAATTATATATATATCAGAGGTCGCGTTAGACTTTGTCATTGTCTGTCATTTTGACGCAGAGGGTTGTAAAAATTCCGTCATAACCTATTATTGACTGTCAATTAATTTGCATATTTTCTTATCGATTTTTTCATTCGTATTTTAATAATGAACTTGCACGACGAGCATATAGGCTAAATTATTAATTTATTTATTTGACAAATAAAAAAAAACCGTCATATCTGCCTTTACTCTCCTTACTCTTCAAAATGTTCTAGTGTAAATAGGGCTGCACAATTTCTAATCTGTCTTTACATCTTCCTCCTGCATTGACCTGAACTATATATTGAAGTCAGAATTATTAGCCCCCCTGAATGATTAGCCCGCTGCTTATTTTTTTCCCCAATTTCTGTTTAACGAAGAGAAGATTTTTTAACACATATTAAAACATAATAGTTTTAATAACTCATTTCCAATAACTGATTTATTTTATCTTTGCCAAGATGACAGTAAATAATATTTGAATAGATATTTTTCAGCACACTTCTACACAGCTTAAAGTGGCATCTAAAGAATTAACTAGGTTGTTTGGCTTAACTAGGCAGGTTAGGGTAATTAGGCAAGTTATTGTATAATGATGGTTTGTTCTGTTGACTATCGAAAAAAAATTAAGCTTAAAGGGGCTAATCATTTTGTCCTTAAAATGGTATTTAAAAATTAAAAACTGCTTTTATTATAGCCAAAATAAAATAAATAATACTTTCTCCAGAAGAAAAAAATATTATCAGACATACTGTGAACATAAATAATAATATAATATAATATAATATAATATAATATAATATAATATAATATAATATAATATAATATAATACACATACATACATACATACATACATACAATGTGGGTCTGTTGGCCAAAACAGGACTTTAAACTGTGTTAAAGTGTCACAATATGTAATACTTTTTTGTTTTCAATTGTCCTATTAGCAATGGTGAATATAATTTCTGAAGCACAAACTTTAATGGAAAAAACTGAGGATTTTGCTTACCTAGCACACAGAGAAGGACGATGACACCGCGTGCAAACATTGTTTCCAGCCTGAGAGTCACCTCACTCAACTGATACAATAAAAGTGAACTAAGTAATGAAATGATCAGGATATATATATATAGCAGTCATATCCTGCTCATACCGAGGGAGTGGACCGTCCATTCCACCAATACACCACATCCTTCACACAGAAAACAGATGGTTAACTATACACCATTTGATAAATGTATTTAGTTTGGCTGGTAGCTGTGTGTATTTTCAGATGATTAATTTTTGTTGTGCAAAGTTTCTCAAGAGTTATATACAGTTTAATCTCTCTCACACAAAGCATTCAATTCTTGTTGGACTGCTAAGCTGGGAAAATTATTTCTTTTCTTAAGAGCTCTCTCAAAGCAAATATGCTCCACAATGTGCATGTTACCTGCCATAATAAATTATATTTGAGCAATAAAACTTTATTTGTAAAGAAAAAAAATACAATTAAATTTAAATTAAATTTCTTTGGAATTTTTTTGTTTTTTAAAATCAGTTATTGGAATACATTTTTATAAGAATACCACTTTGAATTTCTATGTGCTAAATATTTTGTCTAATGCAGCTTTTATGTCCTAAAGATGATGATATTTATTAAATAACATGCTCTATATGAATTATTGAATTATATTTATTCTATTATATGCCCCATGAATTAAATTAAGTACTTGCCCTTCAAGACTTACTGTAACATCAAAATTAAAGGTTTTGCAAGAAAACAGTCGAGTTGAGTTGACTAAACATTGAAAAATATTTTACTGACAAGCCTGTATATCCACAAAATATTTCACATTTAATACATTTCATTTTTTAATAACTGTTGCACTAGAACAGTGGTTCTCAAAGTGGGGATCGGAACCCTCTGGGGTCAAATACATTTTATTAAACTATTAGAATTACCATATGTAGCCCACCAAAGATAAAAAATTTATAGAAACAACAACATGCAAACAAAAAGCCATTAGCCTTTAAATATGTTTATTTTTATATAGAATATGTGTGTTTACGTTAGTTTAACAACACAACAATAGCGTCAGATGCCTTCCTGATACCTTCATGGCAATCAAATACAATAAATATAAATACAGGGCACAACGGAACATTTAGAATGACCTCTGAGTGGCGGTCTCCAAAACTAAACCCAGAATAGACTTGTGCTGAAAACATTGTGTCCACCAGTCTCTTTAGCTGAGGTTAATATTAAATTAAACAAATTAATGAAATACTTTAAAAATGATATGGTTGTTAGACTCTTGCACTTTTTTTGTGTTGGCAATGTGCTTGTTTATATAGGCCTGTTGCGCGTGCAACATTTGTATATTTATAACCACTTATGAGGAATTTGGGGGTAACGAGTCGTTGGCATTGTTATTTTAGGGGTCAGGGGCTGAAAAGTTTGGGAACTTCTGCTCTAGAACACAGGTCACAGAACACTTCCATCTAGTGGATAACAATAGACAACACCACTAGGCCGTAACAACATCTGTGTATGTTTTTTATCCAATTAATACAGACAATATATTTTGGTGTATTTAAACAAAATAGTTGTATTAAACCTTTTTTTTTTAATTGTGTTTTTGACAAAAGGTACAGTACAATAAAGGTATTCAATTACAAAGGTATTTTCTTTTTTGAACCATACATAAATTTAAAAAAGAGACAAATTAACATAATAAATTTTTTTATGAAAAGGAAATGCATTAAATAAAAATTACATTAATAATAAAAATGAAAATAAAATAAAAATAAATTTACAAAAAAAAAATATATATATATATAAAAAAATAATAAATTAAAATAAAATAAAATGAAAGAGTGGGTGGGGGTGGGGTTGGGAATTTATGGTTGGAGGAGTACATTAGACTCAATATGAAATATTAGAGGGTCCCATGTTTTAAAAAATGTTTTGGTTGAATTAAATATTTAATTTTTTCTGTTTTCAAAAATAGCATTACATCACTAAGCCAAAGTGACAGTTTAGGTGGCATTGGTGATTTCCACTCCATAAGAATTCTTCTTCTAGCTATTAATGTTACAAAGGCAAAGGTGTTTTCTATTTCTTTGGCTACATAAATGTCCTCATTTGCTACTCCAAAAATAGCCATTTCCGGATTTGGTTGAATTCTTAAATAGAAGGCTGAGTTTAAAATTTCAAATATTGAAGACCAAAATCGTCTCAGTTTGTCACATGACCAGAACATATGGGTTAGGTCTGCCTTGCATGAGATGCAACGATCGCATATTTCATCTATATTGGGGTAGATTTTAGCCAGTTTGGTTTTGCTGTAGTGAATACGGTAAAGAATTTTCATCTGAATCAGATTAAGACGCGCACATGATGAAGTCTTGTTTATAATTTTAACTGCTTTATCCCAAGTTTCTTCAGAAATATTAATTCTTAGTTCTTCTGTCCATTCTATTTTAATCTTCTCTAGTGTTGTGTTACGGATTGTCGTAATAAGGTTATACATTTTGGAAATGAGACATTTGGGGTGTACAGGGGTCTTTAAAATTAGGTCCAGTCCAGATGCAGCAGGCATTTGAGGGAATACAGAGCACTGGGTCTGAACAAAGTGGCGAACCTGGAGGTATCGAAAAAAGTCTAATTTTTGAAGATTAATTTTTTTACTCATGTCATTGGCAAAAATATTATCAATGAAAAAATCTCTACATGTAAGTATGCCCAGGCCCTGCCATTTCTTAAAAGTAGCATCTAGCTTGGCTGCTGGAAAAAGATGATTATTACATATGGGGTTTGTAAAGAAAAGTCTGTGAATTGAAATGCTTGTCTAAATTGATTATATATTTTGAGGGTTGAAATTACCACTGGACTCGAAGAATATTGTGATGGTAAGAAAGGTGACTTCATTGTAATAAGTGCTGGTAGTAAAGTTGATTTTTAAGACTTAGCCTCTGCTTCACACCATTCTGTATGTGGGAACTGTAATCAATAGATTAGTTTCTGTAAATTTGCTGCCCAATAGTAGTTTAACAGATTTGGAAGAGCCAGTCCTCCATCTCCTTTAGGTCTTTCGAGAAAGTCTCTGCGTATTCTTGGCTTTTTGCCACCCCATATAAAGGAAGACAGCAGTCTTTTTGTTTGACTGAAAAAAAGATTTTGGCAAGAAAATTGGGAGGCTTTGAAATGAGTACAATAATCTGGGTAGTACGTTCATTTTAACACAATTGACTTTACCCGCTAAAGATAAATAAATAACATTCCATCTTTGGAAATCTGATTTTAGTTTTTTAAGTATAGGACTATAATTTGCTTTGAATAAATCTGTATATGAACGGGTAATATTAATTCCTAAGTATTTAAATCCCGATTTGGAGAAACAGAAGGGTAAGTCAGTATCTGCAATTTGATCTGCCATATTATTTATAGGGAAGCATATACTTTTAGAGAAGTTTATTTATAACCTGAAAAATTAGCAAATTCTTTTAATATTTTCTCAATTTCAGAGATGCATGATAGTGGGTCAGTTATATATAATAACAGATCATCAGCAAACAAAGAGACTTTATACTCTACACCCATTCTTTTAATACCCCTGATGGATTGTGATGATTTGAGTATTGTTGACAATGGTTCTATAGCCAAAATAAATAACAAAGGGCTAAGGGTGTCAGGGTTCTGCCACTCTGATCTTGTAAATTCTTGTTTTGGTGGCAGATCTCGGACACTACTCTTGTCTGGTCCTGTTTCTGTCTCTGTGTGCGCGCGCGCCGTCGTGGGTGTACGCAGAGTGTGCGCGCTCCTGCTTGACGCGGCCGCGCGCGCGCTCTGCGTCCCTCAGACGCGTGCGCTCTTGTACTCGTGTTTGTGTTTTCGTCTGTCAGCAGCATGGTGTTTCATTCCCAGCGTCTCAGTCTTGTTGGTTTCGGTTTTGGTCGGCGCTGGGATGAAGCATGCATGCTGCATATGTGAGCGCATGGTGAGTGTTTTCATTCATCGTGTGCTCGTGTCTTGCGTCTTTTGTCAAAGCACGTGGCTCGGTGTTTACATTGTGGTCACGTGCTTTTGTCGTGTGCTTCAGTGTTGTGTTATGTGAGCGCATGGCTTGTATTGTCTCTCTGTGTCATGCGCTCTCCCGTCTATTGTCTTGTCCCACCCACCTTGTTACCTTGTTTGTAATTATTATTTTCACCTGTCCGCCTGTCTGTTTATTGGTTTGTCTTACCTATTTATTCTCCTAGTGTGCTCTGCTCTGTTCTGTGCTGGTCCGTTGTTGATTGTTGCCTTCCCTGTTGTACGAGGTTTGCTGATTCTGCTCTACAACAGTGGTTTAAAGTTGTGTCTGCCAAGTTCCAGATCTTGTCTAGTTACGTGTATAATATAATGTCGTGTTTTTCCCCACATGGGGAGATTTGAGTTTCGTTTTTGTTTTATTTTTTCAATAAATTCTTCATTCCCCGCATTTGGGTCCTCGCCTCCTCTTCATCACCCCCACACCCTGACAGAACGGACCAGCCAGAATGAGGACCCAGCGGAGTGAAGATGGCTCCTTCGCTAGCCGCATTACTAAGTTGCTGCATTTGCAGTCACTGAAACAGTGTGGCTTAAATTTGGAGGAGTTTGCGGAGAAATTCCGCAAGGCAGCTGAGGGGCTGAATTTTAATGACTGGCTGCTTATGACCCACCTAAATTTTGCTCTGGACAAGCCCCTTCTTCCTCTGCAGATCCAGAGAATGGTGGGCTGGTCATACCAGCAATTTATTAATCACATGGTTCAGCAGCAGGAGAAAGGGATCCTTCAGGAGGAGAGGATCTCTCGCACCACCACCAGCGCCGCCTCCCAGCCCTCAAGGGCTGACCCGCACTCAGAAGCGGAGGTTAAAGAGGAAGACCTCTTCTGCAGTGTCGGCTCCAGCCCCAGAGCGCCCTCCAGTGTCGGCTCCAGCCCCAGAGCGCCCTCCAGTGTCGGCTCCAGCCCCTGAGCGCCCTCCAGTGTCGGCTCCAGCCCCTGAGCGTCCTCCAGTGTCGGCTCCAGCCCCTGAACGCAGCTCAGTGCCGGTCCCAGTCCGGCTCCTTGCCCTGCCGGCACCACCCAGACGTCTTGCCCTGCCGGCGTCAACCAGACGTCTAGCCCTGCCGGCACCAGCCCGGCTTCTTGCCCTGCCGGCGCCACCCAGACGTCTTGCCCTGCCGGCGCCACCCAGACGTCTTGCCCTGCCGGCCCCAGCCCGGTTCTTTGCCCTGCCGGCGCCACCCAGGCGTCTTGCCCTGCCGGCGCCACCCAGGCGTCTTGCCCTGCCGGCGCCACCCAGGCGTCTTGCCCTGCCGGCGCCACCCAGACGTCTTGTCCAGCCGGCCACAGCCCGGCTCCTTGCCCTGCCGGCGCCACCCAGACGTCTTGCCCAGCCGGCCCCAGCCCGGCTCCCTGCCCTGCTGGCTCCCCTCTGGCCTCCAGCCCAGCCGGCTCCCCACAGGCCTCCAGCCCAGCCGGCTCCCCACAGGCCTCCAGCCCAGCCGGCTCCCCACAGGCCTCCAGCCTCAGCCCAGCCGCCTTCAGCCCTGCCGTCTCCCCAGCTGCGGCCTTCTGTCCAGCCGGCTCCCCTCAGGCCTTCTGTCCAGCCGGCTCTTGTCAAGTCTCCTCCAGCCCAACCGGCTCTCTACAGACCTCCTGCCTTGTTTCCCCTCACAGACTCTCCCTGGGTCGTCCCCCCTGCTCCTCCCTGGTGTTCCCCTCTTCAACCCTGGATGGATCCTCCGGCTTCACCCTGGTTCCCTGCCGGGGCTCCCGACCCGCTGAACCCACCCTGGACTGTCCCTCCTGATCCTCCCTGGTTTTGCCCTACCATCCCTCCCTTGTTTGTCTTGTTGGGTCTGACTTGGCTCCCCTCCCTCCCCCCCTTCATGTCTTGCCTGTTCACCTCCCTGTCTTGTGTTTGTTAATGTTGCCTGTTTTGTTGTCTTGTGGTGTTTCTTGTCTGTCTTGTACCTTGTTGGATGTTCCCTTTAGGGACGCCACGTGGCGTCCCTTTTGGGGGGGGGGGGGGGGGGTAGTGTCAGGGTTCTGCCACTCTGATCTTGTAAATTCTTGTTTTGGTGGCAGATCTCGGACACTACTCTTGTCTGGTCCTGTTTCTGTCTCTGTGTGCGCGCGCGCCGTCGTGGGTGTACGCAGAGTGTGCGCGCTCCTGCTTGACGCGGCCGCGCGCGCGCTCTGCGTCCCTCAGACGCGTGCACTCTTGTACTCGTGTTTGTGTTTTCGTCTGTCAGCAGCATGGTGTTTCATTCCCAGCGTCTCAGTCTTGTTGGTTTCGGTTTTGGTAGGCGCTGGGATGAAGCATGCATGCTGCATATGTGAGCGCATGGTGAGTTTTCATTCATCGTGTGCTCGTGTCTTGCGTCTTTTGTCAAAGCACGTGGCTCGGTGTTTACATTGTGGTCACGTGCTTTTGTCGTGTGCTTCAGTGTTGTGTTATGTGAGCGCATGGCTTGTATTGTCTCTCTGTGTCATGCGCTCTCCCGTCTATTGTCTTGTCCCACCCACCTTGTTACCTTGTTTGTAATTATTATTTTCACCTGTCCGCCTGTGTTTATTGGTTTGTCTTACCTATTTATTCTCCTAGTGTGCTCTGTTCTGTGCTGGTCCGTTGTTGATTGTTGCCTTCCCTGTTGTACGAGGTTTGCTGATTCTGCTCTACAACAGTGGTTTAAAGTTGTGTCTGCCAAGTTCCAGATCTTGTCTAGTTACGTGTATAATATAATGTCGTGTTTTTCCCCACATGGGGAGATTTGAGTTTCGTTTTTGTTTTATTTTTTCAATAAATTCTTCATTCCCCGCATTTGGGTCCTCGCCTCCTCTTCATCACCCCCACACCCTGACAAAGGGGGCATCCTTGTCGTGTTCCTCTGGACAAGGAGAAATATTGAGACACTATTTTATTAGTGACTACGGCTGCTTTTGGTTGATGATAAAGCAAGCGCATCCAAGTTCAAATTTGTAAATTACAGCAAATAAGTATTTCCACTTGACTGTCGAAGGCCTTCTCTGCATCCAGAGAGACAATCACTTCAGGATTATCCTCTGATGCAGGAGAGTGCACAACATTGAGGAGCTTTCTGATGTTAATGAATGAGTGGCGTCTCTTTATAAAGCCTGTCTGGTTTTGTGAAATTATTTCTGGTATTATGTTCTCTATTCTTGAGGCTAACAATTTAGATACAATTTTGACGTCAACATTTAGTAAGGAAATGGGTCTATAAGAGCTACAGTAAAGGGCATCTTTATCTGGTTTCAAGAGAACTGTAATATGGGCCTGTGTAAGGGTTGGAGGTAATTTGGTTTGTTCAAACGAGTGGTTAAACATATTTAGCAGTAAAGGGCATATTTGTGAGGAAAATGTTTTGTAAAACTCAATGGGAAATCCATCTGGTCCAGGGGTTTTACTGCTCTGCATAGCTTTGATTGAATTTTCCACTTGGTTGTAAAAGTTGTAAAGGTTTGTCCATGTTCTTTTTTTGATCCATTTTAACAGTGGGTAGATTAATATTAGATAAAAATGTTGACATAGGACTGTCTTCTTGTGGGAATTCTGAGGTGTACAGGTCAGAGTAATATTTATAAAAAATATTATTTATTTCTTGGGGGTACTGTAATGTCTTGTTTTGTATTCTTAATCTTTGGGATGAGCCGAGATGCTGACTTACTTTTTAATTGTTGGGCGAGAAGACGGCTTGCTTTATCGCCGTGTTCATAAAATCTAGCACGTGCAAAAAATAAGTTACGTTCTGTTTTTTCAGTTGATAATAATTCATATTTTGTCTTTAAACTAAGTTTTTCTCTATACAGTTTGGGTGTTGGGGTATCACCATACTGGCAGTCGATTTTCTGTATTGATTCAATAAGTTTCTCCTCAGTTTGTTTCGTCTCCTTATTACGCGAGGTTGAGTATGATATTATTTCTCCCCTTATTACCGCCTTAAATGTTTCCCATAATAGTGATGGTGATATAGAGTCTGATTTATTATTTAGTAAAAAATTGTCAATTGCACGAGATATGAATTTGCAAAAGTTTGAGTCTGAGAGTAAGGTTGTGTTTAGCTTCCATACTGGTCTTGTCGTATAGTTATATGAAAAACAAATATCAAAAATTACAGGGGCATGATCGGATTCATTAATAGTTGAGTATTCTATGTTTTTTATTGCCGGGATAAATCTTTTATTAGCAAAAAAAGAATCTATTCGCGAATATGTCTGGTGAACATGTGAAAAACATGAGAATACCTTTTTATCTGGAAATAAAAACCTCCATGGATCTATGCAGCCAATCTGATTCATATATCCGGCAAATACTTGAGACATTTTTAAAAGAGGTACAATTTTAGGGTTGGAACGGTCCATAGTTGTATCCATTACACAATTCAGATCTCCACCAAGTATGAGATGGAAAGAGTTTAAATCTGGTAACAAGGAAAAAAGTTTTTTCACAAAGTTCACGTCATCCCAGTTGGGTGGGTAGACACTGACCAAGACAACTGGTACCTCAAAAAGGTGCCCAGATACAATAATATATCGTCCTTGAGGGTCTGAAATAGTTTCAGATGCAATGAATTGTATTTTTTGTGGATTATGATTGCGGCTCCCCTTGTTCTGTGATTAAAGCTGGAGTGATAAATCTGACCAACCCAATTGTTCCTAAGTCGGTTATGGTCTTCAATACGCAAGTGAGTTTCCTGTAGAAAGGCTATTTCTGTTTTTAATCTTTGAATATGTGTAAATATGCGAGTTCTTTTTACTGGTCCGTTTAACCCTCTAACATTCCAGCTAACAAAGCGTACTGCTGAACTTTTTGTGTTTTCTTTATCGCCTGTGTTTGCCATTTTTATTCAACAGCTATGTATCCAAACTTTGTATATTGGGTGTGGGTCGGGGAGTTGGGGGGGGGGAGAAAAAAAATTATAATAAAAATAACGAGGTAGCGTGGTTGAACTTTGGTAAACAACAAAAATTTAATACAATCTCAATTTGCCCTTTGAACAATGACAAACCACAGTTCACAAACTTCTCTCTGCTCCCGATATTCCAAGTCTATGTGCTTCTATTCTCCTCAGAGTTCCCAAATTAATATAAGTTAGGCATAAAGTGCCCAATCAAACTTACAAATAAATGTGTTTAAGTACCGTTAATAAATACAGTGCTGCATAACAAAAAATAAATAAAAATAAAGTATCTGCAGATCTTAAATAATAATAAGACAGTTTCCCTTAATAATAAAGTTAGATAAAACATATCCCAACTTACTGCGGAATTGTTCATCGCGAATATCTATTTATATATAAACAATCTGCATAGCAGCCCTGTTAAATATATTATGTATCTAACAAGCTCAGTGTATGAAAGTCAACGTGATCCTTCATCAGTAATCCGCTGGTCGAAAAATTGCTGCGCTTTCTCTGGCGTATCGAAAAGGAATGTCTGTTCTTCATAATGAACTCGTAGCCGTACAGGATGCAGTAGCTGGAATCGTACCTTTTTTTGACAGAGCAGATGTTTGACATCTTTGAACATGGCACGCTTTCTGGCGAGATCGGCGGAGATGTCAGGATAAATCCTCAAAGTCGAGCCCTTGTATTTTACCTCATTCTGCCTGGCCCATCTTAATGCTTTTTCTTTCTCTTGAAATCTGTGAATACACGCGACAAGTGGTCAAGGAGGTCGGCCATTCTGTGGTTTTGGACCGAGCGAACGGTGTGCTCGTTCCAATTCTGGAGGTTTTTCGAAGACTTCTTCACCCATGATTTCCATTAGCATCTCGGACACAAATTTAACAGTCGGCTGACCTTTCTCGCTGTTCTCCTGGATATTTAAGATTCTGGGATTTGCTCTCCGTGACCGGTTTTCCAAGTCATCTACTCGATCCAATAGTGTCGTGTTTTGCTCTTTCAGGGCTTTAATAGTTTTTTCGGCCGCAGCCAGCGCTGAAAAGTTTTCGCTCGCGAGTGTCACTGTGGCGCATAGGCGAGACTGGAAACTCGCCATCGTTTCCGTCAAAGCATTGACCGATGTCTGAAGAGACACTATTGATTCTTGAATCAGAGCTGAGATGTCTTCTTTTATCGAGGTTTGTTGCTTTGTTAGTTCTGCTACAAGTTGGTTCATTGTTACGCCGTTATCGTCTTCTTGGGTTTCTTCGGATTTGGCAGCGGTAGCCATCGTGGCTAATTTGCTAGCTACGCTGGTTCTCGTCGTTGGCAGGGCATTTGCGGCTGATTTATTCTTGCTCATCTATTCTTATACATCATATTCTTCCTCATTTATTCTTCGTATTAAGCACTGTTTTAACACTTAAAAAAATGTTTTAGATTATTTAAATGGCACTATTTAAAGTTATATTATCAGAAATGCTCGGGAGCTCTGATGATAGGCGTCGTCTTCTCACATTGCCAAACCGGAGTCCCTTCAACACATTTCTAAACATAATAGTTTTAATAACTCATTTCTAATAACTGATTTATTTAATCTTTGCCATGATGACAGTAAAAAAAATATTAGACTAGATATTTTTCAAGACACTTCTATACAGCTTAAAGTGACATTTAAAGGCTTAACTAGGTTAATTAGACAGAATAGTGTAATTAGGCAAGTTATTGTATAATGATGGTTTGTTCTGTAGACTATCGAAAACAAATATATAGCTTAAAGGGGCTAATAATTTTGACCTTAACATGGTGTTTAAATAATCAAGAACTGCTTTTATTTTAGCCAAAGTAAAACAAATAAGACTTTCTCCAGAGAAAAAAAAAATATCACTGTGAAAGTTTCCACAATCTGTTAAACATCATTTTGGAAATATTTAAAAAAAAAAAAATAATTATATTAATTATATTATATTAAATTATATATATATATATATATAATGGAAAATAATTGTAGTTAAAATGTAATGCTAGCCTTTAAACTTCTGAGAAACACTTGATTTGCTTTAATATTGATGCAGTTATGAATACAATTGTATTATTAGAGGTAATATTTATTGCATATTGTATCATTTATATGGATTTTGGACGATTACTGTTGTGGAAAGCAACAGATCTGGTAACACTGTTCCTCATTTTCAAATGTATAACTATATTGTTCTGAGCTATGGAGGACTATATGTGAGGAAAATATATGTTTTAATAAATGAACTTGGATGTAGTTTAGATAACGTCGCTTTTACAGTACATGCTTTATTTTACAAGTCTGGAGTCTTTTACTGCATCAGGAGATAGCTACCCTTCTTTTATAAAGGTTCTAAACAAACCCTAATCTGAATCCACAAATCGTTTTTATTTGTTTACTTTTTACTTACCGCAGTGGACCTTGGGATCGCAATGAATCTTAGGATAGAGAACATAGACCGTAAAAAAATAGATCGCGACAGACAATGAACCCAACGTCAATGAATAATATAAAACTAAAATATCAGCAAAAAATATTTTTTAAACTTAGTACTTTAAATGTAATATTTTTTTAAAGTAAAAACATAATACAAATATAAATGAATCGATCAGTTTTATTAGACATAATTACCATAAACTGGGCAATCGAATATAATTTCACTCATTAAATATAAAGTAAATGATAACATATTTATCAACACCAACTAATCTCCAATAAAAATAAAAAATAAATAAATAATTTAGTATTAACCTATCACTTATCGTGTCTGGCCTCATTTGGGAAAGAGTTGAACTCATCAGAGGACTCACCAGTATTGCATTTTGACCAATAGCTGAGCTATGTTAAACTCACCGTAACAAAAGTCACGTTGATCGAGTCCTTACAGTCATCTCGACCCTTTTTACAGACGCTTTTCATGAACAAAAGAAAAACCACATATTTAAAAAAAAAAAAAACTGCGATAATAGGCGTAAACCAGGTTCAAAATATTGCGTTGACATCTACTGGTAACTATACGAGCCTTTCAGCGTCTCCAACTGACGCCTCAGGCAACCCATTAAAAGCAATGGAATTCCTTTTGCGTCGGTATAGTGACGCCAGGGGGCACCTTCGGCGTCCTCATACTGACGCGAAAGGGACCATACTTCAGTTTTTGACTCTTCGGTGTGAGAATGGGTAGAAAATTTGTACTTAAGTACACTTAATGTGAGTGCAATATTATCACTAACACTTAAATAGATTTTGAGTGTGGTAATTTTAAGTTTATATTAAATTCACTTTATTAAAAATCTATTTGTAATGTATTGTAGTAGAAGTACATTTTCCCAAAAGTTGTACTTAAGTACACTTAATATGAATGCATTATTATCATTAACACTTAAATTGATTTTGAGTGTGGTAATTTTAAGTTTTTAAGTAATTTTAAGTAGAAGTACATTTTCCCAAAATGTCTTTATATTTTATGTATGTGCTGTAATGTTGCATCTAATTTATATTTTTGTGTTCTCAGTTTTTGCTAAGTTTTTGTTCCCTCCCATAAGGTATTTTTGGACTTGTGGTTTATTGCACAAAAATATTAAAGTGTTTTGATGAAGCACAGATGCTGTTTTCTTTGTACACACATTATCCCACCCAGGTAAAAAAAAAAAAGTGCTCTAAAATGCACTTTATTTAAGTATACTTAGTACACTTTTCAGTAATTTACTAAAAATGATCTATTTTCGCACACTAATTTTGTACTTAATGTACTAAAAGTTAGTATTAAGTATATGTTAAGATAAACTTAATACCATCTAAATGCACTCAACTGTGCTATTTTGAGACACCCTGAAACTGAACTAAAATGTGCTTTTAACATACTATATCTGTATTTTAAAAAATATGTTTAGTTACAACTAGAAATACACTTGAACCCTACTTTTAAACATTTAAATATATTTATGACTAATAAAGTATAATAGTAATATATTAAAAGAATATACAAATTGTAAAAAAAGTGCTAAATGCTGTATAAAAAGTGCCCTATTTTTCCAAACTAATTTTGTATTTAATGTACTAAAAATTAGTATTAAAGCTGATGTAAAATGTGCTTTTAACATACTAAACATTTATTTGATTTATTTATTATTTATTTGAATATTTAGTAGATGGTATTCATCTACTTAATACTAACTTTTAGTACATTAAGTAGAAAATTAGTGTGCGAAAATAGAGCACTTTTAGTACATTACTGAAAAGTGTACTAAGTATACTTAAATAAGTGTATTTTAGTGCACTTTTTTTTACCTGGGTGGGATAATGTGTGTACAAAGAAAACAGCATCTGTGCTTCATCAAAACACTTTAATATTGTTGTGCAATAAACCACAAGTCCAAAAAATACCTTATGGGAGGGAACAAAAACTTAAAATATAAATAAGATGCAACATTACAGCACATATATCAAATATAAAGACATTTTGGGAAAATGTACTTCAACTTAAAATTACTTAAAAACTTAAAATTACCACACTGAAAATCAATTTAAGTGTTAGTGATAATAATGCATTCATATTAAGTGTACTTAAGTACAACTTTTGGAAAAATGTACTTCTACTACTATACATTACTAATAGATTTTTTTATATAATAACTTATTTTAAACTTAGGATTAGTATGTAAACAGTGTACTAAAAATCAACTAATGTTTAAAGCATTTGAAGCACACTTTTGAAAAACACACTAATAAAAGTCTTTTGGATGTTTTTTCTGTAGTGTACTTTATTGTAGTACACTAAAACTTTATTTAAGTATTACTGGTATTTGGTATACATTTGTCAAGTGTACTAAAGTCCTACTGAAGTATAAACATACTTTTAATTAGTATATTTATAGTGTAAAACCATCAAACTTTTATCTAACACAAAATAAATAACAATGTACTAAAAATGTATTTGCGGGTATTTGAGTGTATTTTAGTTGCATTTACTTGTATATATATATATTTTTTTCACCTGGGTAATCAAATGAGAAAAGGAAGAGGTGTGTGTGTGTGTGTGTGTGTGTGTGTGTGTGTGTGTGTGTGTGTGTGTGTGTGTGTGTGTGTGTGGATGACAGAATTGTAGTCCAGGTGTGGTGAATGTTTTCCTGCAATCTATACAGGTTAGATCGCTGGTGATCCTGACACTATAAGTAAAAAGCTAGCTGGAGTTTTTTTATCCCCAATACTTAGGTCCGAATGCACAAAATGAAAATACAAACCAAAGTTGTAATATATTTAATTAAAGGAGCCTATCAGGCAGAGGTTTAGCAGTCTTCGTCTACATTGATTTGTATGTACTGTAGTTTACATTTAACCCCAAATAGATGAAGACTGTTTTTATTTTGTTTGGTTTTTATTTTCAGTTAAAGTATTACTTTTGTTTAGTCAAAAAAAAAAAAACTTTTCACTTTTCCATTAATCCAAAGAGGGAAATTGAATTTTGTTTGTTTTTAATATTGATTTGTACGGCTTTATTTTCAACAAACAAGTAAGCTTCTGTCCCGTGATTGAAGTTGACACCTTTCTTTTTTTAGGATTCTTAAAAAACTTATTTTGCCACAACTTTGTAAAAAAGTGAGACTGTTCCACACATCTTTATGTTAACTACACTCAGGGCTTTATCTTGACCATTTCCTTATTATTCGATTCAGATTATTGTATTTTGTAAACTTCCCAACAGATAAAACCCCATAAGGATCTTCAAAGTCATAATAAAATATGGATATATAAATAAAAGATATAAAAGATATCAAAACACTGACATGTATATCAAGGGTTTATTTAAAGATTAGAATGTTTTAAAAAAGAAACACATTCTTCCTTTTGAGATGAAAACCCTGTAAAAGCAACACATGGTTCCAGCCTTCACGTCATCCCAAATAAGCTGAGTGGATCTGGCTCAGCATTCACCTCTTTTGGAGATTAATATGATGTTGCGCTTTTCCTCACTGCAACAAGATGATCAGTTTAAAGAGAATAATAAAACAAGTAGATGAACAGAACATTACAAACTTGAATTACATGTAGGTCTACTTACAACATTTTTGCACACAGGTCGCACTCATTTGCATATGTAATTCCATCTGTACCACAGACAGGCGTATATTCCTTGGTGCAGGCGGGCAGGTGGTATCGACTGCAGTTTGGCTGTAAATAAATGCACATACATAGATTAATAGAAGATGGATAAAAAAGATAGAGAGCATAAGGATATATTGCTCTACTTACCACTAAAGGACAATCATCATCTGCTGTTGCCATGACTGTTTATAACAACATAGAAGCAAAAAACAATTATTAAAGTTTACCTACACAATAATTGTAGCTATTGTAGCTGTAAGTAATGACTAAACATAAAAAACAAAATGTTTGATACAACACATGCTGGAAACATCCAAATTTGATGTTCCTTTATTGTCAAAATTAGTTTTCAAACTTACCTGACAAACAAAGCAGAAGAACAATCTGCGCCAGCATAGTTGTTTGTTTACAGTGAAGTGTTGACAAAGTAATTAATCACTTTTAGAGTTGGTGAGCTCCTTTTATTGCCCTTTATTTCCCACCCACAGACCAGAGTTGTGTAATATTCAGTTCTTGTGAAAAAACCATTCCAGTGGGTGAAATTTATGTGAAGGTTTACAAATTTGAGAATTTATATATATATATATATATATATATATATATATATATATATATATATATATATATATATATATATATATATATATATATATATATACAGGGCTTAACTTTAACTTTTTTGACCACCAGCCACTGTGGCTAGTAGTTTTCGAACATTACTAGTCACTCGCCATTTTCACTAGCCACAATTTTATTGTTGAGAAAATATATTTTATACACATAAATATGACTTTGACATGCTAAAATTATGTGATTTAGAGTTATCTCTACATGCCTCCTCATTCATTTCACTTTTTGTGTGTCGTGTATGAGCTTGCTCAATAATCATGAGCAAATGGGTCAGGGTTTCATATATTACAATTAGTTTTCATAATTTTCAGAGACCAAAATGGAAGGATTTACCCAATTTATCTCTGACCACACCATAAATAAACAGTTAATTATTTCTTAGCCACAAATTTTAAATGTGTAAAAACATGCAAAATATAGCTGAATACTATACTTTTTATTTAACAAAACATAAGCACAGTCATGTGTCCTGGCTAAAGGTCCCTGATCACCAGTTAACTACACATAAATGGTGAGTTATTCTCCCATTTACTTCCATACTCCCATTTACTCCCATTTCACTTCCTAATCTGCAATTGCCTCTCTGGCTATACCACTAACTGTACTCAAAAAAATAAAATAAAAAAAAATACTAATGCTTTCCTTCTTAGACTTTACCTGAACTCGCCTACTGAAGTTATTCATTGTTGCTCTTTTAGTTGTGTAAATTGCTTCCTTGTCCTCATTTGTAAGTCGCTTTGGATAAAGCCGTCTGCTAAATGACTAAATGTGAATGTAGCGCGAGTGATTATCCTCTCATTTGGT
The DNA here is from genome assembly GCF_052040795.2 of Danio rerio. Lineage (NCBI taxonomy): Eukaryota > Metazoa > Chordata > Actinopteri > Cypriniformes > Danionidae > Danio > Danio rerio. Next base: position 17,711,820 of record NC_141034.1, on the reverse strand, counting down.
ATTCACCTGCTTTGCTCGCGTGAAGTTGCGAACGTAGTTATTTTTGTCAGTCGTGTTGCGTCTCGATCGCATGTGCATGCATATTGGACCATCCTTATTGTCGAACCGTACTTTTAAGAATTTTTATCTGGGAAAATTATTTTCAACCAGCCAAAGTGGCTAGTGGGAGTGTCTGTCTTACCCGCCACTACCGAAATCTACGCGGATTTGGCGGGTTGGCGGGTGATAATGTATATATATTTATAGTGCTTTACATTACCACTAACACATTATCTTGGGCGAAGCAGTGGCGCAGTAGGTAGTGCTGTCGCCTCAAAGCAAGAAGGTCGCTGGTTTGAGCCTCCGCTCAGTTGCCGTTTCTGTGTGGAGTTTGCATGTTCTCCCTGCGATCGTGTGGGTTTCCTCCGGGTGCTCCAGTTTCCTCCACAGTCCAAAGACATGCGATACAGGTGAATTGGGTAGGCTAAATTGTCCGTAGTGTATGATTGTGTGTGTGAATGTGTGTGTGGATGTTTCCCAGAGATGGGTTGCGCCTGGAAGGACATCCGCTGTGTAAAAACTTGGTGGATAAGTTGGCGATACATTCCGCTGTGGCGACCCCGGGTTTAATAAAGGGACTAAGCTGACAAGAAAATGAAGGAATTTTTATATATATATATATATATATATATATATATATATATATATATATATATATATATAGCTTGTATTCAAAAGTCAAAGATAATTGAATACTGTTCCATTAATAAGTTTAAATGTTGGAAAAAGGGATGGGATTGGAAAAATGGATTTTAGACATTTTGCCATTTTGAAAGAGAACATTTATGTAGAATGACTATATATACTGATAGAAGATAATATTACATATAGCTTATACAAATTTTATCAATTAAACAATTTAAAAGGGGAATGAACTATCATATATTTGACAGCTTTCAAATTACTGATCATCATATACAATACAGCCTTTATTTTTTAAGTTCTTGCCCACTAAGAATTAAAATCTGACAAGAAAAATCTCACCAAAGAGAACTGAAAAAAAATCTTAGTTTGAACCCACAATTAGCTATGAATGACTGTTTTTAAGATACTGCAGAATAAACAGTTTGAGATTGATTCAGCATTTATAAGCATGGAGTAATGTGCTCATTCTATTGTGCTCATACACTGGCTGATTAGAAAAACACTGTTTCGGAAACAATAGAAATGTTCCAAAAACAATTAAATAACAAATAATGAATTGTTATGTGGTGAAAAATATATATTAAAATATATTAATGAAGACACCTTGACTTTGAAATCACAATCTTATAGTCTAGTCACAGCACAAGGAAGTGCCTTGCCCATTGTTTTTATCAGTGTTGCCAGTTTATCAAAGTCATGAAGATTATCAAAGTCTGTTTCATAATATGTTGAATTACATTTACATTGTGTTTCACACTATTATGCAAGTGACAACTGTAGAAGTTTAGTAATATTTGCTCAAAAACGTGATGACCTGGTAAGTGGAAAATATATTTAATTCCCTTCTTGTACAACTGCATTTTTGGGCAAAATTCATCTTTAATAAAAATTGCCATTTTAATTAAAGATGCCATACAGGGCATTGATTCAATAAGTTAAATTGTTTTCTGATATCAAATTCAAAAATGACCTAGAAATGGTAATATTTGTCAATATTCAAAATTTTTACCCTTAAACAGCCATAGAACCAGAAGCTCTTTAATGACCATATTTGGAATGATTGTGATATTAATGAGCTCTGCTGATGTACTCTAAAGAAATCTATAGCGCAAGATACACTGCCAATAGCTCCAGGCAATTTAAATGCCAATGCCACCAGGTTAATACCATATGTAACACAGCTAAATGCTCGCAACACACAGCCCCCCAGCACAACTGGAAGCATTCATCAAAATGCTTGGACACTTGTTCTAGAGGCACACAGGCCTGTAGAAATGCAGGGTATCGTGAATTGAATCACATAGCCGAGTCTGATCATAAACATGAGCCATTGCGACAGGCTGGCCAGTGCAAACCAGAGAGGCAGAGTCCTCGCAAGTGGCACCATCGGCACGAACGCTGACGCACCATTGGTGGGGCAGCACGAAGTGGGAGAGCTCAACCATGGAGTGGTGGGGTTCCCTCGGACTAGCAGGAGGCGAGAGGTTCACTCTCACCTTGCATCCAGGGTCCGAAGCAGGGGCTGGGAGTGTGAAAGAAGGGAGACCATCCTCCCACACTCTGAGCCACTGATGAAGTGCACTGATTCTGCGAGCTGGAAGGCATAGCGTCCCAGACTGGCAGTGTGCGGACTGTAACATCTAGGGAAGGGAAAAAATACTCTTTCTTTGAGGATTTCATGCCATTTTTTTTTTTTTTTTTTTCAAAAGGCCGTTAGATGAAGAGCCCAGCCCTCCATGGGGAAAGAACAAGTTCCCTCTTCTCCAGATGGCCTGTTTTAGGGACGCTTCGCAGTCCGTTTACCAGATTCTAGCTTTCACTGTTAAAGAGAAAAATCTACAAAATGCAGCCTGCGGCAAGTATATTAATGGTCCCATGTCCACATAACAGTTTGTGTTTGGTTTGTGTTTTGTGACCTAAAGTACATGCAAATATTGCGAGGGTGTGACCCAATAGTAGCTCAACAGTCTGTTTTGTGTTCTGATTTGCCTGTTTTGCACTGGGGTTTAGACTAGGGAAATGTACATGAGAACAGGGAAATAATTTTGTTTGAGGCTCATGTGAGCATGAGGTTTGGCCACTTCCATGAACTAACCTCTTGTTTTGACTATGCCTAGGTATACCCAAGATTTCCTTTATAGGGCTCCTATAAGTCTACGTAGTGTTACAAAGTTTTTGGAAAACTAGAAAACTCAAGCAGTAAATTCTTCCTTCTGTTTTTCAAATTCACATTTCATTTCAGCATTCTATCAGTTGTTGCTAACAAAATTACATAATCACTACAAGCATTACTTGATTAATTGTATTTCACCTTAACCAAAATTTGTCACAATTCAGAGGAGAACACATAGGAAACAATAGGTGCAAGCCAGATAGTTCATTGAAAACAATGCATTTGGAGTGCAGAGCTGGTTATGTTTATGAAAAGCTTCAAAGGTGTAAAGAGTACCTGAAAACCATACTTGAGTAAAAGTACAGATACCTTACTGTAAAAATTACTCCATTACAAGTTACAAGTCACCAATTCCAATAAGACTTGAGTAAAAGTTTTAAAGCATCTGATTTTAAAAGAACTTGAGTATTTTACTCATACTGAATGTAGGCTCAAAGAACACCAAGAAAGGTTTTATTTCCTAATATAGAAATTAAATTGAACACCTCAATGTTTCTATATGGTAGAACAAAATAGATAAAAAGTCTCAGTCAAACTCAAAAATTCAAAAAAGACACAAACAATAATAACAATAATAAAAAAGTAAAACGTAAACGTCATTTAAAGGAAAAAACTCATGACAGTCATACCATTAAAACAATGGGATAGTCAAGCACACTTCATAATGTGTTTAAACTACAACCAAAATGTAGATTTAACTTGCACTATAATCTATGGTGACAAAAATTGACACTTGCTCTTAGTATAAATCAAAGACAATTGTGGTTTTTATAAATTAATGTGTATTTTTAAACAAAAAACTTTAACATTCAGAAAAAAAAATATCATTAATGAATTCATGCAATAAAATGATTTCTGGCCTGTGACTTTCAGTAATTTGACTTATTTTATATTATTGATCTTTCAGAAATCACAGAATGACTCAGTTTAGTTATTTCATATAGTAATGTACAAAAATGAAAAACTGGCCTATTAAATACACATTAATCCACTGATGTAAAGACTAAAGAGACTTTACTGTCAATACAAGCAATAACAGCAGCAGCAATAAGAAATATATAGAAATAGAGAAAACAATAAAATGATAACTGCAGAGAATTATATAATATATAATTATAAAATACAACTATATAATAATAAATATTACATACAGTGAAATAATTGTGCAGTGCATGTGTATGTACAGTAGCTGGTGTGCAAACAGAATTGTAAACTATTGCACAAGTTAATAAAATAATTGAGTTTGTGTAATTATCAGCAACATGGGGTAAAGGGGAAACTCGAAAAGTCATGGAACATGTCCTGTCATAGCTTAAAGCACAATGTACAGCAGCAAAGCAAGAAACTGAACGTGAACAACAACACAAAAGGCAGATTGGTGCAGTTGTGGAGAAGTTTAAACCTTAGCCTCACTAATTTACTTTTTTACTTTTTTTCTAATTTACTAATTTACTTAATTTACAACTAAAAATATGTTTTCCAGATTCATGGAAGTTACCTGAAAGTGATACACGCGACTCATCTACTCGTTTCCTCTTCTTGGCTCCAGACTGTTGTTGTTTTTTCCCGGGCAAAGAGCTGCAACTTGCATCAATAATAATAATATGCTGCTAGCAGCCACAAAGATAAGTGGACCGTGCCGCGCACACACACACACGCACGCTGCTATGCGTGTACACGGAAAAAATTATGTCACATGTTTGTTTTTTGCGTCCGTCATAAAATTTAATTTTTTAATGTATTTAACAACATGTTGCGCCCTACACAACATGCATACTCTTCGTATAGGGAGCGGCGGTACTGGGCAAACTTCATGTTTACGTGATTTAGCTCATAAATAGCATACAGTACCTTCAGCATACTGTAGATGGCGATATCGCCTCGTCCGGCCAACAAATAAGCCGTGGTAGATAAAGATGCCGATGTGTCACGCAAAAACACAATTTAACGAGTAACAATAAGCATCCGTTCAAATGTAGTAGAGTAAAGAGTACATATATTCAATCAAAAATGTAGTCAAGTAGAGAGTAAGAAAGTTGCTTATATTTTTAATACTCAGTACAAGTACAAAGTAGCCAAAAACATACTTAAGTAAAGTAATGAAGTCCTTTTACTTAAGTACTTTACACCACTGAAAAGCTTTATGTTCATTTTGTACAAAAATTTGTATTTTGTACTTCATCTGAAGAAGTCTTTAGATAAACGAAACATGGAACACAGAAAACAGGGTAGAGGGTATCATGGTTCAAGATGGAGGACACAAATGCTGAATGAGTGTTTTTTGATGACAGTGAAGGTGAAACAAGGGTAAGATTAGTTTAAAATTAAAGTTCAACAGGTGATGAACGAGGTAGTGCTGGAGAGTCCCAGTTGGCCCAGACAGAAGAGCAAGAGCCTGACTGGGCTAGGCAGGAGGTGGTGAAAGCCTTGGATGTGGCAGAGTTACTAAAGGGTTGTAGTCTCTCTCCAGTAGTAGCCTGGCTGAGGATGCCAACAGCCAGGGACTCACAAAGGGCAGGGCTGGACAGGACTGGGCACCATTAAGAGACAACACACACATACAAACACAAAGCCAAGCAAAGAGAACTAAAAAACTAATGAAAAAAAGCAATAAACTGTAATAACTAAACTAAAAAAGGAAATGCTAAAACAGAGGAAAAATAAAAGCAAAGGGAAATACAATTAAGGCGACACAGTGGCGCAGTAGGTAGTGCTGTTGATTCAGAGCAAGACGGTCGCTGGTTTGAGCCTCGACTGGGTCAGTTGGCGTTTCTGTGTAGAGTTTGCATGCTCTCCCTGCGTTCGCGTGGAAACCCAGGTGGAAATCCAGGTGCTCCGGTTTCCCCCACAGGCCAAAGACATGCAGTAGAGGTAAACTGGGTAGGCTAAACTGTCCAAAGTGTATGAGTGTGAGTGAGTGTGTGTGTATTTTTCCCAGGTATGGGTTGCAGCTGGAAAGGCATCCACTGCGTAAAAACAAATGCGGGATAGGTTGGCAGTTCATTCCGCTGCGGCAACCCCGGACTAATAGACTAATTAAATAGACTAAAATGACTAAACCACATGATAAAATAAACCAAACCATTAGATAGAAATTAAACACTTAAAAACTACTCAATTAAAACAAGAAAGAGTATAATTAATTAAACAGAGATACTAGAAAATGATAAACTGGATGACAAAGCAGCTCAAAAACAAAGAACAAAACAAAGATGACACAAAGCAAGGGGATCAGAATACAATCAGAAGCTAAAGTTGACACTGCACTGTGCTACAACAACTCTCTCTGGAGTGAAAGGCTCTCTGGATCATGAGTGGGCTCTGAGACTCAAGCCTTCATTTAAAAGCACTTGGGGACCAAAGCCATCTCTTGAAAACACCTAAGGGCTGAAGTCAACACTGCCGTGTTTAGGGTCTGCCCTCTCTGGAGCAGGCGCTGGGATCTTAGGCCCCGTTTACACTAGTGCGTTTTAGTTTGAAAACGCATAAGTTTTGCTACGGTTACGCCATCCGTCCACACTACGCCGGAGTTCTCGAGCGCCGAAAACGGAGCTTTTTGAAAACGCTGGAGAGGCCGTTTTCATTTTAAAACGCTGCTGCTCCGTCTCAGTGTGGATGGGGAAAGACGGAGACATCTGAAAACGGAGGCGGGGCTGCAAACGTTCGCCTCTCTGATTGGGGCTTTTCCTGAATATTAAGTAGCCCACACACAGTTCAGTCTCGCATCCTCTTCTTGTAAGTTAAGACTTCGCAAGTTTTGATCAAGGCTGCAGTCTCCCCCTTCTCAGTTTGATATGGAAAACATACCGAGGACACGGGTAAATCTTCACAGGGAACAGTGTACATTATAACTTCATTCACATCACCTTCGCTACGTTGTTTCACTTTCTCAACAATAAAACGTAAACATGATTTAAGGAACTGCCTATTTTCTTTTTAATATTAGCAACTTAACAGACAGCAGAAATGTTGAGGCGCCGTGCTGCATATATAAGCGTCATCTTCACTGTGTGCATATTTATAACTAAACGGAGCCGATAACACCTGCCTCCTTTCAATTTCAGTGAAAATACGAAACGCACCCTCTCTTTTGCTGAATATCAGTTTTAATAATCGATAATTATAAAAGTATAACATACAATAAGTTTATACATTGTAGAAAATAAAGGCAAGCGATCAGTCAATGTACCTGGATTAATCATTAACTTATCTTTGCGCTTAACCAAAACATGTTACCTGTGAACAAGTAACTTAATAGATTCCAATGACCAACGTCAGGGAATTGGCCTATGTCGTTAGATAAAGACAACAACATGAATGAAATATCACGTTTAGCAAATATAGTGAGATTAGATCCAGCGGGAGATGCGTGATAAGCAGTCCGACAAGCAGAGCTCTCATCTGGGTTAAAAAGCTGGAGCGCTTGCCCGAGAGTGTGTGTGTGGTCACGTGATGTGCGTTTTCAGCGTTTTGGTGTGGACGGAGAGCTGTTCAGAAACGCTGGGTAAAACGCGAGTGTGGACGCGGATCGTTTTCATTCTACAACGCCGTTTTAAAACTAAAACGCACTAGTGTAAACGGGGCCTTAGATAGATGCGGGCTCTTAGACAGCTCTCACTGGAGTGTAAGCAGGCACTAGGTCTGTAGCATTCATTGCACAGTACTTGGACACTGGAGCCATCTTCTGAAAACACTTAAGAGGGTGGATATCCTGAATTGTTATCACTGTACAAGTCAGCATTAAAGGTGCAGTATGTAAGATTGACACTCAGTGGTTTAGCTAGACATTGCCCTTTTCAATTCAAAGTACTTTTCACACAAGTTCTTTTGTCAATCCGCAGGAACTACCGGTGATCTAGCCCCATTATTTTAAAGTGGAAAATATGTTAATCCCTCACTAATTACTCATGCATTCATTCCAGATCCATGCGTGATCAATCATGTGTGACGCGTGCACACTTAGATAAAAGTATCTTTATCATATGTTTGCAGAACAAGCCTTATTGACTTATGAACACAGCTCCACTAACACCATTTTCTAATGCATTGATGAAATTAACAGTAGAATGTGTAAAAATGTTCTTCACTTAAACAAAAAGAAAACTGAATTATTGCATTTGGGAATAGAGATGAGGTTCTCACGGTGAATGTGTACTTTGGCTCTAAGGGCCAAACAACAAAAAATAAGCTGAAGTCAGAACAAAGTTTCAGTAGTCATGTCAAAGCAGTGACTAAATCAGTATACTATCATCAAAAACATTGAGGAGTTGTTCATGTTTTTATCACCAGCAGATTACTAAAATGGACTCCTCACTGGCCTTCCCAAAAAGACAATCAGACAGTTGCAGCTTATCCGGAATGCTGCTGCCATGGTTCTGACCATAAATAAAAAATCAGAGCACATCACAGCTGTCCTTAGGTCTTTACAATGGCTCCCAGTTACATTCAGAATAGATTTAAAGTATTGTTACTTGTCTATAAATCACTACATTAATACATTACAGATGTACTCACTAAATATAAACTGATCACTCAGATCATAAGGATCAAGTAAATTAGAATTTCCAGAAGTTCAGTCAAAGCAGGGTGAATCCGCCTTCAGCTATAATGCCCCCCACTGCTGTGGTCAGCTTGATCAGATGTGCTACAACATTAGGCACATTTAAATCAAGACTTAAAACACATTTGTTTAGCTCTGCCTTTACTCAGTGAGCACTTTGCTATGTGCTACCCAATTTAAAGTGAGGCCTGTTAATGCTTGTAAATCTTTTATAAATAACAATTACTGTATTTATAAAATGCTTACTAATGTCTATTAGGCAACATTTACTCTATTCCTGTATGTAATCTGTTCGCAGCTTTTGACAAGCTATTACTATTGTTTATGACAGAAAGGTTCTCATTTTGCCATCTTCTTTTGATATATAGGCTTTTTTAAACCTGTAGGCATCCTAATGTAATGTCCATGGCGTGATTTATGCATGTGATGTATGCACAAGTTTTAAATGTTTATATTTGTTACGTGGCAGACATTGTGCTCTCTCGCTCTCGTTAACATGCTTAAATACCTATGCTATATGACAATATAAAAGCTGTTTAAGTCCTCATGTATGAGATTTAAGGTTTGGGACTCTGCTGAAGTCTGTTCTGAAAAGAAATTGTCAGATTTAACGTCATTCGCTATGGTTTTTATTGACGCGTGACTCGCATTGACAGGTGAAAATCCAATCTACCTGCTTACACTGCAGACATGAGAACACAGATCCGATTCATATCGGATAAATTTCCACATTCAAACAAGGCCTGAATCTGATTTGAGTAAATCAGAATCCATGTGATTTGTTTCTGCTTACATGTACATGGGCCATATCACATCTGTGCTACATGGGAGAAAAAAAATCGGAATCGAGTCACTTGAACAGTGCAGTGTAAATGCGGCCTTAATGTAGAGGTAATGCTTAAAAGATAATGAATTAACTATTTGCTAATGCTTAATAAATGATTCACAGTGTTTAGTGATTTAGTTACTAATGCATAGTTATTACAACATAATCATGTTCACAAAACAATGTAGGTTATGTCAACGCAGCTTAACAAAGACACTCTTGTAGACTGAAACTGTCAGTAGAGTAGATTGAAACCGAACCATGGCAATCTGCTTTTAAAATCAACAGGGCATGTCTTCAATTACTTCATGTCTGAGAGCTAGTTGATTTCTAACTGATTCTGTTATTTTGCAATCCTACATGCTAGTATTAAGAAACATGAGTTTGCCCAATATCCTATAGAGAAGGCACAATGTGAGGTAAAAGTAAAATAATCTTCTTTTTGGTTTGAAATAAATGTTTTACTTTAATTTAGATTGATCAACTTACCTAAAACTCTAAGTAACAAAAGGTTTTTTTTGAGTGTAAATATTGGTGCAGATATAATAGAAAGTACCACTTAAGCAATGCGCTCTTGGTACACACACTAACATAGAGGGCTGAGCTCCGCTAGGATGAAATGGCAAAAATTAGTTGTTTCTACATGATTTTTATCAGAATGCAAAATTTCACATAGCACTAATCTTTTATCTTCACAAACACAATTCTTCCTCCTCATATTTGGAAATTTCTCATCGCTGGTTGCCCAGCATCCTCTTAATAAACTTTAGCTAGTTCAAAATGCAGCTGTCAGCAAAAATACGATCATATCACCCCAATTTTATCCACCTTACACTGGGTGCCTGTTAAGCTCCTTATTGATTATAAAATATTGCTAACTATAAAGCTTTGAATATCTCAGTTTCTGTTTATCTAACCGAACTCTGTCTGGCTATAATCTAACCCGCTCCTAAGGATCTCAAAACTCAGGGCGTATAGTACCTAGAATAGCAAAGTTGAGTAAAGGAGGTTGAGCCTTCTCATTTGTGGCTCTAAAACTTTGGAATAGCCTTCCTGATATTGTCCGAGGCTCAAACACACTCACTCAGTTTAAACCTAGATTAAAGACCTATCTTTTTAGTAAAGCATACACCCAATGTATTACATCAGGGTACGTTGCATGAATGTGCTCCACAAAGGTGAGCTGGCTTGACAACCACCTGTAGGACACACTCCTACTGTCTTAATGCACCATTTTGTTAGAACCACTCTTGTGCTTTACATGTTTGTTTCTATATTTGTTTCTATAACTGCTATTTTTATTTATAGCACTGCATTTTTTTCAGATCATTTAAATACATTATGAACAGCAGCTATGCTAATTATTTTCTTTATTCCCTATTTCCACCTGGGAATACTCATCCCGAGGCCCTTAGTGACTATGCAGTGCCATTGATGCAATCCAAGACCTGTGGAGAAATGATGCCAAGGTATCCATAATCCTGGACCAGACCTTACCCTGAGCTAATGCTGTGGTGTCATGGAGGAATGAAGTGCATGAGATTGATTTCTGAAAGACCACTGTAAAATGAGTCCCCGCATTGATCTTGTTGGCCAGCCTGACCACCCGCCAGTGACCTACTCACACCTGCAGTTCTCCACGATGGACGCCAAGCTATTTCAGCCTTCGGCACTTAAGCTGCTTTTCCACTGCACACGACATTTGGACACGACTGTCGGAATATGCCTCCTTGTCGCAGTCGCACAGTATTTTCAGTGTTGTCGTGCACCATGGAAGAGAAGCTGATTCTCACAGTGTCAGAAAAAAAGGAGTGCAAAAGCAAGAGTCTTTTGGCACGTTTCCACTGAGTGGTGCATTCCACTAAGTGTGGTCGTTTCCACTGACAAAAAGCGTACCAAACCGTGCCATACCACTTTTTCGGGTACCAAACAGGAGAAAGGGTACCAAAGGGTGGAGCTACACGTGCAGTTAAACGCTGATTGGGTAGAATTACGCCACAAGCTCATGGAACTAGACAGAATGAAAACAAAAGAGCTGCCATGTTTTTTAAATACAAAGCCAAAACATTACATGGAAATACTATATGCATATAATAATGAGCCATGGATGACCAGGGCTCAAACAAACCTCGTCGTCGTCTTGATGAACAGACACAAAGCCAAGAAGAAAAATCTGCCGTGTCCTGTTGTTGTTTTACGAGCCTGTCTAAAAGTGCAAGTGGTTTTGCTTTTTTTTTGGGACCTCGAGATCGGGTCTAACGTTATATTTGATATAATGAATTTCTTGAGCTGATGATAATAACGTGTGTGTGATTATTGAAGTGTCTCCGTCATCTGATCCATTCAGAAAGAAAATGACAAGCGCGAGAGTGAAGCACGGAAAAAAAAGAGAAGCCCGACAAAACACAGGAGCAAAATTGTTTTAGCGACCTAAATCATGAACAAACTGTCATGTTTATCATTGCCTTTTGGACTATTATGAACTGGGAATAACAGAATTACTCTCTAACAGAGCTTATATGTGCTGGGGAAGATTAAAGACACAGATGAAAGGTTTGCGCTGACTGTGGGCTATATTACGTGTGTTTTTGAACTCAAATAAGTACTAAATGTATGATGTGTGTAGTTTTTCTATAATTAATAGTATATCGGAGACTGTAAGGGTTTTTATGTCTTTATATATGTTGCATTTGTATATTTATTTTATATGATTACAGACGTTACAGTAGGCTATTTTTGACTGTTATTGATCTGCAGTTGTAATCAAATCATGTTCATAGAAAACTTTGTAATAAACATTTATACTGAAGTATTTATGTGTGTAAAGTATTTGTTTTGTGAGAATTTCTTCTTATATGAAATGTAAACGACCCGTACAGCTTTACTGTAGACATTTATTCGAGCGAGCATGACGTCAACTTAAACTTTGTCATACACCATGCCCACCAAAAGGGTACCATTTGTGGTGGAAACACAAGCCTGATAAAGGTGACCCATACTGACCCGAATCGTACCATACTGTACTAGTCAGTGAAAACGAGCCATAAGTTCTTTGAGTGTTTACATGGCTTCATAAATGAATGAATACTAGAAACTTATAGACCGCTAAAATACTGGAGGGAATGTGGAGACAACATTAAAAATATATATTTTTAATGCTTTCTTACTTACATTTATGAGCAGAATTTTTTTTTTAATATTGACTTTTTATAATTCAAAAAATAACAAACAAACTTCTATCTTGCGTGCACGGACCTGCTTGTAAAACACTGGAATACATCACATCCGGTTGGCCGGTCGCATACGGTCTAGTCGCAGGAGTTCAAATATTTCAACAGATCTGCAGCACAATTCGGATCTGAATTTTCCGCATACGGAGATGATCGGAACTCCACGCAGCTCCCGGACTGCTCTCTATTGGAAAAGAATGACTTCTATAAGAATCCAAAATATCAGACCCATATGAGAACTGTTAAGGAATTTCATGAGACAAGATGCAATGTTCCAATGCATTTTCTAATCTGAAAAGTGATGAAGAAACCAACTGTTCCACTGTTCTATTCAAATCACTGTTGACAATGCAAACACAGGCTGGAGAAACAGAGCTACTCTACAGCAGGGGGTAATGCGAAGAAGTCACCCTTCTCCTTCCACTTAAACCCCCCTTCTTGACCCTTATGTTACCTTTTGATTAGAGCACATTTCACATAAAATGTTCAAGGTTTTAACATGGTGTATCTTGCAGCACTTTATTCATGTTTGGTATCATTTTAAATGTCTCTGTCTTTAACCTGGGTTGGTGGCATCATAACCTAACATGCTTACCACTGTACCACAACAGCTGTACATTGAATAGTGACTTATCTAGTTATATCATCAGGATAATGTGTGTACAAAGAAAAAAGCATCTGTGCTTCATCAAAACACTTAAATATGTTTGTGCAATAAACCACAAGTCCAAAAAATACCTTATGGGAGGGAACAAAAACTTAGCAAAAACTGAGAACACAAAAATATAAATAAGATGCAACATTACAGCACATATATAAAATATAAAGACATTTTGGGAAAATGTACTTCTACTTAAAATTACTTAAAAACTTAAAATGACCACACTGAAAATCATTTTAAGTGTTAGTGATAATATTGGACTCACATTAAGTGTACTTAAGTACAACTTTTGGGAAAATGTACTTCTACTACGATACATTACTAATAGACTTTTTTTTTATATATTAACTTATTTTAAACTTAGGTAATTAAATTAGTATGTAAACAGTGTACTTAAAAATCAACTAATGTTTAAAGCATTTGAAGCACACTTTTGAAAAACACACTAATAAAAGTCTTTTGGATGTTTTTTCTGTAGTGTACTTTATTGTAGTACACTAAAACTTTATTTAAGTATTACTGGTATTTGGTATACATTTGTCAAGTGTACTAAAGTCCTATTGAAGTATAAACATACTTTCAATTAGTATATTTATAGTGTAAAACCATCAAACTTTTACCTAACACAAAAAATAACAATGTACTTAAAATGTATTTGCGGGTATTTAAGTGTATTTTAGTTGCATTTACTTATATATATATATATATATATATATATATATATATATATATATATATATATATATATATATATATATATATATATATATATATTTTTTTTTTTTTTTTTTTTTTTCACCTGGGTAATCAAATGAGAAAAGGAAGAGGTGTGTGTGTGTGTGTGGTGGATGACAGAATTTATAGTTCCTATGATGACAGAATTGTAGTCCAGGTGTGGTGAATGTTTTCCAGCAATCTATACAGGTTAGATCGCAGGTGATCGTGACACTAAGTAATAAGCTAGCTGGAGTTTTTTATCCCCAATACTTAGGTCCGAATGCACAAAATGAAAATACAAACCAAAGTTGTAATATATTTAATTAAAGGAGCCTATCAGGCAGAGGTTCAGCTGTCTTCGTCTACATTGATTTGTATGTACTGTAGTTTATATTTAATCCCAAATAGATGAAGAGTGTTTTTATTTTGTTTGGTTTTTATTTTCAGTTAAAGTATTACTTTTGTTTAGTCAAAAAAAAAAAAAAACTTTCTTACTTTTCCATTAATCCAAAGAGGGAAATTGAATTTTGTTTGGTTTTAATATTGATTTGTACGGCTTTATTTTCAACAAACAAGTAAGCTTCTGTCCCATGATTGAAGTTGACACCTTTTTTAGGACTCTTAAAAACTTACTTTGCCACAACTTTGTAAAAAAGTGAGACTGTTCCACACATCTTTATGTTAACTACACTCAGGGCTTTATCTTGACCATTTCCTTATCATTCGATTTAGATTTTTGTATTTTGTAAACTTCCCAACAGATAAAACCCTATAAGGATCTCCAAAGTCCTCCAAAGTGGTTATATATATATATATATATATATATATATATATATATATATATATATATATATATATATATATATATATATATATATATGTATATATATATAAAAGATATAAAAGATATCAAAACACTGACTTGTATATCAAGGGTTTATTTAAAGATTAGAATGCTTTAAAAAAGAAACACATTCTTCCTTTTGAGATGAAAACCCAGTAAAAGCAACACATGGTTCCAGCCTTCACGTCATCCCAAATAAGCTGAGTGGATCTGGCTCAGCATTCACCTCTTTTGGAGATTAATATGATGTTGCGCTTTTCCAAACTGCAACAAGATGATCAGTTTAAAGAAAACAATAAAACAAGTAGATGAACAGAACATTACAAACTTGAATTACATGTAGGTCTACTTACAACATTCTTGCACACAGGTCGCACTCATTTCCATATGTAATTCCATCTGTACCACAGACAGGCGTATATTCCTTGGTGCAGCCGGGCAGGTGGTATCGACTGCAGTTTGGCTGTAAATAAATGCACATACATATAGTTAATAGAAGATGGATAAAAAAGATAGAGAGCATAAGGATATATTGCTCAACTTACCACTGTAGGACAATCATAAGCTGCTGTTGCCATGGCTGTTTATAACAACATAGAAGCAAAAAACAATTATTAAAGTTTACCTACACAATTATTGTAGCTATTGTAGCTGTAAGTAATGACTAAACATAAAAAACAAAATTTTTGATACAAAACATGCTGGAAACATCCAAATTTGATGTTCCTTTATTGTCAAAATTAGTTTTCAAACTTACCTGACAAACAAAGCAGAAGAACAATCTGTGCCAGCATCGTTATTTGTTTATAGTGATCTGTTGACAAAGTAATTAATCACTTTCAGAGGCGGTGAGCTCCTTTTATTGCCCTTTATATCCCACCCACAGACTGGAGTTGTGTAATATTCAGTTCTTGCGAAAAACTGCTCCAAAGGGTGAAGTGTATGTGAATGTTCACAAATTTGAGAATATATCCAGTACCTGCTGTATTTCATAAAACAGTAACATTACTGTAATACTAATTGTAATAGTATTACATTTACTGTCAAATGTAATACATCATTTTACTGTTGTTGATTTTTACTGTAACCATAATTACAGTACTGATACACATACTGCAAAACTGAAAACAGTATTTTATTGTACATTTTACAAAAAGGCAGCAGGACTTCTGATGATCCTGCAAAAATGAAAAGCAAAATCTTTCACTTAAGTAAAAACTAATCATCACTCAAACGATTCGTTTCATTCAGAAACGAAACACTGCATTGCTGTTTTATATATTTAAAACTGTTTTTATTGTTTTGTTTTTTTTTTTGTTGGTGAAATACAATTACTGCCATAGTAGTGATGGCATGTCAGTGAGACTAATAAATCTTTTATTGAGTCATTTCATTAAATTTTTATTATTAATTTTTATGAACACCTCTCCAGTGACATTTAATCTATTAAATCATCATGACGTTACTGTGCAAAGCATTAGAAAAAACCTGTTATTTTACATGTTTTTTTTTTCCAGCAGCTATGGTAACAGAGTCATTTGGTTAAGTCAAGTTGTTTAAAATAATTTTATTTATTAAATACTTGCTTACCCATATATAGATGTAAAAATCAACCAAAAGAAACAATTTATTAAAATGTGAGGGATACCAAGCATGTTTGGTCTACAGAAAGAAGTAAACGTTACTTGAAGCATCAATCCTAATGAATTTATTTCTGAACTACAACCTCGTCTCGAATACAGCATTTTAAACATTTTTATACCAGGGGTGCTCAACCCTGTTCCTGGAGATCTACCTTCCTGTGGAGCTCACCTGCAACCTTGATCAAACACACCTGTCTTTAATTACCAAGTGCTCCTTCAGATCCTATTTAGTTAGTTTAGTTGGGTTTGATTAGGGTTGGAGCTAAACTCTGCAGAAAGGTAGATTTCTAGGAACAGGGTTGAGCACCCCCATTTAAGACAATGAAAAGTAAGACATCTAGATAATATTTTATATTCAATCCTTTGTTGTGAAATTAAAATGACTTCCATTCAGTATATACGTAAAATAAAATGAATTAATGATAAAAAAAATTCATAATATTAAATAAAACTCAATGTCAAATAAAATACTTCAGATCTAAATAAAGCAGGGTTTTTTTTACCTAAAGGTTCCTTCCCTCCAGTTAGTAGTTAGCATAGCATAGTTTCCCTCCATGATCTGTGCTTTATTCGGTTCTTGACTTAAGAGTAACTGGTGTCGCATTCCAGGCCCATCACAATCTAAGCTAGAAAGACAATATGACAAAAGACAAGACACTTATAAATAAAAAGTCTCAAAATAAAATATTTAAAGGGATAGTTTACTATTCTGTCACCATTTATTCCACATGTTTTAAACCAGTTTAAATTTGTGTTTAACCCACTTTTTTTTTTAAATATCTGGGTTTGTGTTCAATGGAACAACACACAAAAAAATTTCAACTATTTTAATCAAGTGGAGGATGCCAAAGATGCCATTATTTTCATTTTTGGGTGAACTGTCCTTTCAATTTAAGTGTCAAGCATTACTCATAAAAACTGATGTATCACTTGACGAAAACTAAAACTTGAGGAAAAAACTAAAAGAAAACTTACTGTGAGCAAGAGGAATCATTACGCCATTGTATTCAATTGTATTGTATTTAATTAACATTTTTTTTCCACTATGAAACCCTTCAACGTGCAATCCATGCTAAGACAAACAAAATAAAATAAAACTGAATAAAATAAAATAACATATTGAACCAAACTTGCAGTTTCCAGGCTGTTTGAAACACATATGCCCAGTAAAATTGCTAATAAACACAAATACTACAATTAGTAAACAACATTTGTCTAATATTTCCTCAGCACTTGGTAGCCAAATAGCCGAGCTGTGGTTGTTTTACCACCAAGTTTTTTTTTTTTTTTTTTTTTTTAAATGTAGTTACTACTGGCAGAAGAAAAAGAGTTTGTACATAAAACTTCTCACAACAAATCTAGAACAAATCGACATTTAAAAATCTAATCAAAACTTAAAAATCAAGACATCAACATTACCTTGAATAATCAAGTGAGGAGTGATTGGTAGCATCAGTATTTCAACATAAATTGCTGTAGCTGCAAAAAAGATAAATATAATAAGAGTAAAATAAGACTTAAGATTTAATAATCTAAATCTATGGTACAACCCCACCAATCTGTATGGGTTTAAATACATTTTGACACAAATCATTCCCTGACCCCATCAATTTCTCTTAGAATAGGTTGGATATATATATATATATATATATATATATATATATATATATATATATATATATATATATATATATATATATATTATTACAACAGGCTCAAAGTTGCAATATTAGAGAGACAATACGGACCAGGTAAATTGAAAAGAGAAATTATTTATTAGCAAAACGTATAATTACAAAAGTAATAAAGCAATCAAAGTCAGTATAGGTGAAAGTCAGTAGTGAAAAGCATGTGTATGGAAGTGTACTGAGCTCATGATCCAAACACAAACTAAAATAAATCAAAAGCAGCGAGCAGAGACGTCCAGCTAATCGAGCTCTCCCAGACAGAATGTCGGACTCCTTATAAACCACACACGATGAGTCTCAGGTGGGATGACCCACCCACCAATCTGCAATCATCATGCAGGCTCTGCAAATCACAAAAAACACACATACAAACAGGCCCCACATGGGACCTAACAATATATATATATATATATATATATATATATTTGAACAGTTGAATTCAGAATTATTAGCCCCCCTGAATTATTAGAACCCATGTTTATTTTTCCCCAATTTCTGTTCAACAGAGAGCAGATTTCTTCAACACATTTCTAAACATAATAGTTTGTTCTGTAGACTATCAAATATCAAAACAAAAAGTTAGCTTAAAGGGACTAATAATTTTGTCCTTAAAATGGTGTTTAAAAATTAATAACTGCTTTTATTTTAGCCGAAAACAAATAAGACTTTCTCCAGAAGAAAAAACATTATCTGACATTCTGTGAAAATTTTTGCTCTGTTAAATATAACATGGGAAATATGAAAAAAAGCAACAAAAATTCAAAGGGGGGCTAATAATTCTAACTTCAACTCTCTCTCTCTCTCTCTCTCTCTCTCTCTTTATATATATATATATATATATATATATATATATATATATATATATATATATATATATATATATATATATATATACACACAACAGTTCTGTCTGGTTCTAAAATCTCCCACGAGTGCCGATATACAGCCATATCGCACTGCTACTTGTGTGATATTGCTGTTAATGACTTTGGTTTATATCTGTGTACTCAGAATGTACACTCACCTCAGGTACACCTAAACATCAAAAATAAAATGTACAATTAATGACACACTATAGGTGAATTTTAAATTAGGAGAGCCGTTGCCTGGTGAAGGTTGAGTCGAGTTGGCTGGTTCTAGAAATCGGCTCCTTAGTGAACAGTAAAGTGTCGAATCCGCCTAAAACCGATTCCTTTTTGTATAATATTGTAAGACATAACAATATGATTCATTACTATTTCGTTATACTGCTCGGCCAGACATTTATACACTAATTGCATATTGCTGCATGCACTTGTGAACATGTGTGATAAAATAATTCCTGAGCAAACGATTTAATTCAGATCAAACCGATTCAGTGTCGGTCGAGTGCTGAACCGAACCAGAGCAAATGTGATATTGATTACAATATAGTACTATTGTTTTTTTCATGTTACCAGTGAAAATATTACATATATCTCACTTTAACAATAAGAATAAAGTTCGTTTTGAGTGTTTTGAGAATCAATATTTTTTTCTCTCACAATTAATTTCACACAAATAAGCAAATAGTAATAGTAGATAAGAAAAGATAATATTATAATTATTGCGTTTAATATGTCAAGAATTTAAGTTTTAACAGTTTTTCATGCAAGAATATAGTTCTACCAAACTGAAATATGCGTTTGTTGTACAGATATCATGAGTAATTTAAAGCGTGCTTTGCCGATAGCATCATTATCACTCAAACGTTTGACAACTTAAGTTCTTCTCAGAATGAGGTATACAAAAACACTAACAGTATAATAAACATGTAAAGAAAACTCCACAAGGGGAGAAAACAAACAGATAATAATGCAGTCAGCAACAAGGAAAATAAAACACTCTTACTAGATGTAGCTCAGGAGATCAAGGGAAACGCAAGGCAAGTTCACCAGAGATGACTCAAAAACGAGTGAGGAACACGGACAAAGTGACAACTTAAATACACTGGCTGGAACAAGTCACAGGTGATCCAAATTAAGTAAACAAGAACACATGAGGAAGAACAAAGACAGAGGGGAAACACGGGGACCTCTAGGGGAATGGAGACAAACTGCAGGATAATTACAGGACCCCCTCCTTTAGGAACGGCTCCTGACGTTCCTACCAGAGCACCCTGGCCTCTGGGTATGAAACTCCCGGATTAAACTAGGGTCCAGGATGTCTTTGGCAGGAATCCAGGAGCGCACCTCTGGCCCGTAGCCCTCTTAGTCAACCAGATACTGAAGTGAGTTCTGGACCCTCCTGGAGTCCAGTATCCGGTGGACTGTGTAGGCTGGCTGGCCGTCAATGATCCTGGGGGGTGGAGGGGGTCTGCGAGGGGGGGCAAAGGGAGAAGACAAGACAGGTCTTAATAAAGAGACATGAAATGTGGGATTAATTCTAAGTGAACGAGGAAGATACAAACGATAAGAAACAGGGTTAACTTTCCTGGCTATTCTAAATGGCCCGATGAACCTCTGGGACAATTTTCTCGACTAAACCCGGAGTGGAAGGTTCTTAGTGGCCAACCAGACTCTCTGACCAACACGGAAAGCAGGGGGCCTTCGACGACGGCGATTAGCCTGATGTTGGTATCTCAGGGAGGTTCGAAGGAGAGCGCTTCTAGCTCTCCTCCAGGTTCGTCGACAGCGTCGAACAAAGTGCTGGGCTGAGGGAACTCCCACCTGCACCTCTTTCTCAGGAAACAATGGAGGGGTATAACCAAATTGGCATTCAAAAGGGGAAAGTCCAGTGGCTGAGGACTTGAGGGTGTTGTGGGCATATTCAGCCCACATTATGTACGATGACCAAGTGGTGGGGTTATTGGCTGCCATGCACTGTAGAGTGGTTTCCAAATTCTGGTTAACTCGTTCCGTCTGACCATTAGACTCAGGATGGAACCCGGATGATAGGCTGGTAGTGGTCCCAAAGAGTCTGCAAAAAGCCCCCCAGAATCTGCACAGAAATTGTGGACCTCGGTCATAAACAATGTCTTGGGGAATGCCAAAAACTCGGAAAACATGGCTTATTATGAGCTCAGCAGTCTCTTTAGCTGATGGCAACTTGGGCAGAGGAATGAACCGGGCAGCCTTGGAAAATCGGTCCACCACAACCAATATGACTGTGTTGCCCTGGGAGAGTGGAAGTCCTGTAATGAAATCCAGGGAAAGGTGTGACCAAGGCCTGTGGGGAACAGGTAAGGGATGGAGCAGTCCCTGAGGTCGCTGGTGTGACGATTTTCCCTGACAACATACTTGACAGGCATCTACATAACCATTAACATCTTCCTTCATGGAAGGCCACCAAAAGCGACGTCGGAGGAATTCTAAAGTACGGGAACTACCTGGGTGGCAGGTCAATACAGACTCATGACCCCACTGCAAGACCTGAGCACTGCTCGAGGGACATATAGAGCACCCCATGGTCCATTCCCTGGATCAGGTTCTTTGGTTTGAGCCTTACGGACCACTTGTTCCAGATCCCATCTGAGGGGGCAACAATCCTTGAACTAGGAATAATAGAAGAAACAGGTTTTTCATGTGTCTCAGGAGAGTAGGCTCTGTATAAGGCATCTGGCTTAAGGTTCTTGGAACCGGGTCTATAAGTCAGGATGAACTGAAATCTGTTGAAAAACAGAGACCATCGAGCCTGCCGAGGGTTCAGTTGCTTGGCCTGCTGGAGATATTCTAGGTTCTTATGGTCTGTAAGTACCTGGAAAGGATGTCGAGCGCCATCAAGCCAATGGCGCCATTCTTCCAAGGCCAACTTAACAGCAAGCAGCTCTCGGTCCCCCACATGGTAGTTGCGCTCAGCATTAGACAGGCGACGTGACATGAAAGCACAGGGGTGTAGTTTTCCATCCTCATTCCTCTGTGATAAAATGGATCCTACACCCACATCTGATGCATCCACCTCTACCATAAAGGGTATGTCTGGATTAGGGATAGAGAGGATGGGAGCTGAGGTGAATTGATCCTTGAGATCCTTGAAGGCAGCCGCTGCTTCAGGGCCCCATTCAATCTTGACTCCTCCTCCCTTTGTCAGTGCTGTTAAGGGAGCCACAACTGAGCTGAAATTCCTGATAAACTTCCTGTAAAAGTTTGCAAAGCCCACAAACCGTTGCACCTCTTTTACTGTGGTTGGAATAGGCCAGTTGAGAACAGCTATAATCTTACAAGGGTCCATCTCCAGGTGACCAGGGGTGACAATGTACCCAAGAAACTTAGTCAGGGATACATGAAACTCACATTTTTCTGGCTTGACAAAGAGATGATTTTCGAGGAGTCTTTGGAGAACCCTGCTGACATGGCCCTCGTGCTCCTCCATGGACTTGGAAAATATAAGTATATCATCCAGATACTAATAAACTAATACAAATATATTTAACATGTCTCGGAGGACGTCGTTGATAAGTGCCTGGAACACGGCAGGGGCATTGGTAAGGCCAAAAGGCATCACCAGATATTCATAGTGGCCTGTGGGGGTGTTAAAAGCAGTCTTCCATTCATCTCCTTGCCGTATCCGCACCAGATGGTAGGCATTGCGAAGGTCGAGCTTGGTAAAAATGGAAGCTCCCTGCAGCAGCTCAAAGGCAGTAGCCATAAGAGGCAGGGGATATCGATTCCGAACAGTTATCTTGTTGAGACCTCGGTAATCGATACAAGGCCTAAGCCCCCCATCCTTCTTCCCAACAAAGAAGAAGCCAGCACCAGCAGGGGAAGTGGAGGCTCGGATGATGCCAGTTGCCAGGGACTCCTGGATGTAAGCATTCATAGCAGCCTGTTCAGGGGGGATAGGGAGAAGACTCTGCCTCTAGGAGGGGAGGAACCAGGGAGAAGGTCAATTGCACAGTCGTATGGGCGGTGAGGTGGCAAAGAGGTGGCTCGAGACTTACTGAATACTGCCCTAAACTTATGATAGACAGCGGGAACTTGAGACAGATCTACAGAATCTTGAGGCTCGGGATGAGGGGCAGAGAGGCTCTGGGTAAAACAGGTGAAGTGACATGAAGGACTCCAATCTAGAATGGAACCAGTAGACCAGTTGATATGGGGATTATGTCTGTGCAAGCAGGGATGACCTAAAATGACCGGATACTCGGGAGAGTCAATAAGGTAGAAAGTCTCCTCCTGCTGATGTTTAGCAATGGTAAGCTTCAGGGAATGAGTGGCCTCAGTTACTTTGCCGGGTTCAAGGGGTCTACCATCCAATGCAGTTACTGACTGGGGATGAGGGAGAAGGTGGGTAGGAATCGTAAGTTTCTTGGCCAAGGAGAGATCTATGAAATTACCTGCGGCCCCTGAATCGATCATTGCCTGGACTGGGAACTGATGACTCTCCCAGGACAGAATAGCTTTGAGAGCTAGAACGGTGTTGGCAGGAGGAACTCTTATTTTCCCCATCACAGTCCTCCTGTAACTCAGTGATCTGTGAACAGATGTTTGGTACTGAGTGCCTTTGGGTCCATGTCTGACTCGGTTTTTCTGTCACGATCGGGTCTTGAACCCGGGTCTCTGGTGTGGAAACCGGTGTGTATACCACTAAGCCACAGAGGAAGTCGTGTTGGACCCAAACGAAAACACTCCAAGAGGGAATCCAGAAAACAAGGATTTATTAAAAAAAAAAAGTCAACTTAGGTTCTTCTCAAAAATGAGGTAGCAAAACAGACAACTTAGGTTCTTCTCAGAATGAGGTATACAAAAACACTCTAACAGTATAATAAACATATAAAGAAAACTCCACGAGGGGAGAAAACAAACAGATAATAATGCAGTCAGCAACAAGGAAAATAAAACACTCTTACTAGACGTAGCTCAGGAGATCAAGGGAAACGCAAGGCAAGTTCACCAGAGATGACTCAAAAACCGAGTGAGGAACACGGACAAAGTGACAACTTAAATACACTGGCTGGAACAAGTCACAGGTGATCCAAATTAAGTAAACAAGAACACATGAGGAAGAACAAAGACAGAGGGGAAACACGGGGACCTCTAGGGGAATGGAGACAAACTGCAGGATGGTGACAATTAAGGTGCAGTGAACCCAAAAATGGAAAACCAGGGGACAGTTTAAAGCACTGAACAGTCTGAGGAAACTGGTTAGTTTATTCACTTCACAAAATAATTTGTCAAAACAAAATAAACATAATAATAATAATATATAGCGTGTGTGAAGTTCTTCATAGTCATTTGCAGTAGGCCTACTGTATTTAGTAACAAATTTTTTCCCAAAATTCATTGAAAAATCTACAGTAGCATACTGTTAACCATGTTCACAGAATTGAAAGGTTGTGAATACATTATTATAAAAAACAACAATAATTACAGTAACCCAATGTGCATAGCTTAAACAGTAAGAAACTGTTGAGAAATGCAGCATAATACTGTGAAAACAACAGAAATCGTTTACAGTGTTGTTTTCAGAAGTCAAAGGTACAAAGGTTACACATTTTGTCATTTTAAAAGAGAACATTTATGTAGAATGACTCTTCCATATGCTGATGGAGGATAATATTACAGTTCATATAGCTTATACAAATGTTATTAATTAAACAATTTAAAAGGGGAATGAACTATCATATATTCGACAGCTATCAAATTACTGATTATCAAATACATTACAGCCTTTATTTTTTTAAAGGTCTTTCCCACTAAGAATTAAAAACTGACAAGAAAAATTTCACCAAAGAGCACTGAAAAAAATCTTCGTTTGATGAATGACTCTTTTTAAGATACTGCAGAAGAAACAGTTTGAGATTGATTCAGCATTAGCACGGAGTAATGTACTCATTCCATTGTGCTCATAGCTGATACACTGGCTGATTAGAAAACCACTGTTCCAGAAACAATAGAAATGTTCCAAAAAAAATTAAATAACAAATAATGAATTGATATGTGGTGTAAATAAAATATAAAAAAAATATAATGATAAACTTGAGAAATTGCTAATAAATTTAAACTAATAGGAAAAAAGTACACACACATATAATTTAACAAAATATAATTTAACATAACATAATATAATATATGAACAAAATCTAATTGCTTAAAAAGCCATGACATTACCACATTAGATAAACTGCTTCATAAACAGTGGGCAGTATGTCAACAAAACTCCTGCCGGCTCTTCTTACAGTCTGTTGACCAAACTGAAATTGAAATTCAGCTGTTATGTTTATAATTAATAAATTCAGCTTCTACGATGGTAATTGCAGCCACTAAATGGAAAACTAGCAGATACTTTTAGAGATAGTAAGCTAGAAAGATAGAAAACTTTTTAGATCTGCAGCAGTAGAATTACTAAATAAAATGGTAATAGATGAGTGAGACCACATTGTCTGCAAGCAATGGCAATTTGTTCCTGTGATTATGTGTGTGAAATTTCATCATGATTTTCTTGTTTTTAGATTTATACATTTTGTATTGTAGTACAGTGTAGTGATATACATGTGGAATCAATTTTAGTGATGGACTGCTGAATTTTCTCTCTGTAAAACTAACTTATATTTGTAAAATTAATTTATATTAATAAAGACACCTTGACTTTGAAATCACAATCTTAAAGTCCAGTAAAAGGACGAGGAAGTGCCTTGCCCATTGTTTTTATCTGTGTTGTCAGTTAATCAGTCATGATGATTATCAAAGTCTGTTTCATAATTTGTCGAATTACATTTACATTGTGTTTCACACTATTATGCAAGTGACAACTGTAGAAGTTTAGTAATATTTTGCTCAAAAACGTGTTGACCTTGTACAGTAGGTGAGAGTTCAAAGTGGCTATTAACGCCGCGGCTTGTACCGCCGCCGTTTGAAATAGGTGCCGCTCTGTTTTTAGTGTATGACCCCAGTTTGTGAATGAGCCGCCAGGGGGCGCAAAGGGACGGGATGCGAACGGACAGAAATAGCCCATACAGCTACTGTGCTTGTAAATGATATTAAACAATAAGTCAAAGTATTATTATTCCTTCATTAATCATTTAAAATTTGTTAACACCCTTTATTGTAAACTTTTTAAGTGCAAAGAGGATTCGTTTTGGAAAATAGAATTGAAGAAGTAAAAGACAACTAAAATGAAAGCACAAACATTTAGTACAAATAAGTAGTCTTAAATAAATAAATAAATAAATAAATAAATAAATAAATAAATAAATAAATAAATAAAGCAGCCTAAATATAGAAAGATGTTCAGTGTTTGCTATTTTGATAGGACTAAGACAAGACATTTTCATTTGTTTTATTTCTGTTTTTATTTCCATTTTCGTTGTTGATTATATTTTACTATCTCATTTATGTCTCAACAAGTGTACATAAACGAATAATAAATGAATAATGAAAATAAATGAATAATGAAAATAGGCCTAAATAAATTATTTATTTAAAGACATTGCCGTACAGTACGTGAAACACTGAGAAAAATAAATTGACCTACCTTAAGCAGATCACTAAAAGTATAATAAAATTATTTTTGCCGCAGGACATAAATTAAGTCTTGCAGGTTTATTTTTAATAATTTAGTTTCAGTTCTGTTCAGTTTTTTTTTTTTTTTTTTCAAAACGTCAATGTTCTCCTTTAAAGTAGCTATAACTGTTTTTTTTTTTTTTTTTTTTACTTAATGGCTCAGTATGTTTTTGTATTTTAACTTCATATTCAGTCACCTTGGATATGTGTGTGAAATATAATGCCACATAACCGCGGAAAAAGAAGAAAAAGCTGTCAAAGGTTAGAGCTAATTTATCAAAATAAGCTATATTAAAATACAGCATTTATGGTATTACAGGCAGAGTGTGAACAAACTCAAGGCTAAGATATGTGCTTGCCTTTTAATGCATTTGTGGCCTTTTTATAGGCTACAGGCAACTATGGTGTATAATAATGTTTTTTTTTCTTTTTTTTTTGTATAGTAAAGGACAATGCACATTATGTTATTGATGTAAACTTAGGCTAAAACTTACCATTGATTAACGTGACCTACCTCAAGCAGATCACTTAAAGTATAAAAAAAATAAAGTATATATATATATATATATATATATATATATATATATATATATATATATATATATATATATATATTCTTAATAAACTTCACAGCCACAAATATAAAAAACACAACTTGTATTAAAACTGGGCGAGGATTAGAAAGAATACGATGCTTGTTTTATAATTTAAATTTTGATTCCAATTTCTGCAAGCACATTTTTTCACTCGCTACTCTGCCAGAAACTTGGCCGCCTGAGAGCACCTCAATAATGTAAACATTTGTTTAAAGATGGAGCGCAAGATGTGCCGAGTGGCAACATGTGAAGAACGATGGCAAAGCTAAGTGTGATTATTGTAATAAACTAAGTTATAAAGCAGAGTCCCGACCAACAGGACTAAGCATATGCGGTTGGCTCATTCTTCACTAATATAGAATTAAAATAATGGCGCGTTAGGTTCACTAAGCAGCGCATTCTCTCCGCCTCATCGTTTATAACCAGCGGGACACGCTGCTGAAGCAGGAGAGACACTCCGTCATTCATAATCTTAGCTGATGTATCGGAGTTGAAAGAATATATCAAAGAGGAATTTTCTTTTAACAGTCCCGATATGTTTAATCTTTTTATTTTTACTTTTTTCGTGTCATTTCTCTTCAGCAAATTATATTTTTTAAAGCTGCTTGATTCTTTTAAAACCGAAAGCAGAGCCCGTGGTGTTTTTCCATAAGATACTCCTTTATGAATGTTTTAATTTTTTATTAAAGTCTTTAATGTGCTTTTTGATAGTTTTATTTTATTTCAAGCAGCATCCAAAAGCGAATTTATCCTCAAAACTTGGTATGAGAGCGATGCAAGTCATGTGTGGCATAATTTCCTTTTTTCCCTGCGCGTGCGAGATCAATTTCTGATCTTTTTGCAACTAAAATGAAAGCATAAACATTCAGTACAAATAAGTAGTCTTAAATAAATAAATAAATAAATAAATAAAGCAGTCTTTTAACCTAAATATAGAGAGATGTTCAGTGTTTGCTATTTTGACAGGACTAAGACAAGACATTTTCATTTATGTTTTTATTTCTGTTTTTACTTACATTTTCGTTGTTGATTATAGTTTACTATCTCATTTTATGTCTCAACAATTGTAGATAATAATAAACGAATAATGAAAATTAATGAATAATGAAAATAGGTCTAGATATATTATTTATTTAAAGACATTGCCGACATTGAGCTTAAGTTGAATGCAGCTTCATCAAAAGCAAAAAAATAAATAAATAAATTGACCTATTTTAAGCAGATTATAATAAAAATATTTTTGCCGCAAGACATAAATTAAGTCTAGCAGGTTTATTTTTTAATAATTTAGTTTCAATTCAGTTTTTTTTTTTTCAAAACGTCAATGTTCTCCTTTAAAGTAGCTATAACTGTTGTTTTTTTTTTTTACTTAATGGCTCAGTATGTTTTGTATTTGAATTTAAATTTCAGTCACCTTGCATATGCGTGTGAAATATAATGCGAGCATAACCGCTGAAAAAGAAGAAAAAGCTGTCAGTTAGAGCTAATTCATCAAAATAAGCTATATTAAAATACAGCATGCATGTTAATACAGGCAGAATGTGAACAAACTCAAGGTACGGCTAATATGCGCTTGCTTTTTAATGCATTTAAAAAGATTTGCGGCCATTTTATAGGCTACAGGCTATGGTGTATAACAATGGTTTTTTTTTTGTATGGTAAAGGACAATGCACATTGATTTGAAACTTTTAATTGCATTTTTATGTCCTGTAAATAATAAAAGTTGAATCAGATTAATAAAAACGAATCTGACCTGCAAGCGGGGCCAGTTACTTTTTTTTTCACTGACTGGCATGACTGGCAAACGCGTCAGAAAATAAACTGCTGAATCTCTGCAAATATTTGGTTAACTTATAAAACAAATGTATGGTTTGTGATGTTAGTAATGCATAGAAAAATGCAAAGCAGAATTATTAAAGTTATTATTTCATTGATCTGAACATAACCATTTATAATATATTTACTAACCCGTCGTCTAAAATATTAAAATAATAAAATAGTCTATTATTTTATTCGTGGCTAGAGCTTGATTAAATTGATTAACAAGCCATGTGCTTTTGTTTGTTTGTTCTCGGTACTGGGTATACGCAAAACATTTTCTAAAATGTCAAGCAGTATTTGTCTATAGCTTTAATTAATTCAAAATATTAAAAATAACAATAATAAAATTTTAAAAATACAAAGATAAATAGAGCAGCATTTTGCTAATTATAATAGTCCTTTATATTTATATACATGTGTTTTTGCATATTCGTTATTTCACTTGATGTATTCGTTATTTAATGTTTAAATGCCCCATATTTAATGCGGTTTGGTTTTGAAAAGCATAGGTTTTGCTACGGTTACGCCATCCGTCCTCGGGAGTTTTGGATTTTGTGTAACCATGTTTGTGGAAAACACTTGAGGGTGGAGACATACCCCTTCCCCCATCTCATAACCAAAAGCTTGTCTTTCAGGTGTTAATAGGCATCAGTGAGACCGAAATCATGTCGCATTTCCACTGTCGGCCTATAGCTCGCAGCGCA
Source organism: Danio rerio (assembly GCF_052040795.2). NCBI lineage: Eukaryota > Metazoa > Chordata > Actinopteri > Cypriniformes > Danionidae > Danio > Danio rerio. The sequence goes on along the minus strand of NC_141034.1, from coordinate 17,682,213 downwards.
TAACGCAAACCCAGCCCCCAGAACGTCCCCCGACTGTTGGCATCGTGCATCCGTTAATAACTCGGTAGAAAATGTATTTTATAACATCCTCATTTAGACACAGTCAAACATTCAGCCCAAATGCACTGGAGAGACCTGAAACGTGTTCCCAAAAATGCTCTGTTTGCACGATTTGATTATTATCATCATATCCAAATACTTTATAAATAATATTCTAAACCTTCTCTGGTGTTTATTGTTTTTAGAATATAGAATATCTAAAATCTTTTAAAAGAAAATATCTTGTAAAATAAAAGTTTGATTTGGCTTTAACTGTTTTATTTATGTAGGCTATATAGGCCTACCTAAACTTGCTTTTGCTTGTTTTATATTGGTTTATTTATTTAATGCGATTTTATTATATCCGATAATGTAATTCTTTAAATTATATTTCAATGTGGCTTAGGCTTATCAAGATATGACACTTGTTTTGAGTCTACAAAAGGTAATTTGTAAAGTTTTATGTCTTTCTGTTGTATTCATATGGTGTATTATCTGCAAAATAAATAACAAAAAGAAAGAAGCCGCTAGCAGCATCAACAGAGCTGTGAAGAGAGCGCTCTTTTGCTCGGTCTCTCACACACAACCTTTATGTCTGCTGTGTCTTTAATATGGTAGATTATTATGCGTTATTGAAACATCAAGGGGGACGCAGCAAAATCACTTATAAATTAAAATTGTATTATTCTATGCAACAGCCTTACATTTAAAACGGAAACATAAGGGCGATTATAAGCAAAAAGACCTCAGCCTATAAGTCTAGATGTTTTCTTTTCCTTTTTTATTTATTTGTTTATGTGTTTGGCGCATTTGTGCGATAGGAAAACTAGTGTAATTACGGCAAGCCATCTTTCCCAGACTCGGGGCAAATTCCGCCTTTCCTTTCACTCCGTCCCGAAGCCCCAGCTGGCCCTCCTGCCATCCACTTAAAAAACATATGCTGGATAAGTTGACGGTTCATTCCGCTGTGGCGATCACAGACTAATAAAGGGACTAAACCGAAAAGAAAATGAATGAAGAATGAATGAATAAATTAATAATAATAAAATAAAAATAAGGTAATAATAAACACAAATGTAAGCGGCCTTTTTATTTTTAGAGATGGTACATTTGAATTGCCTCTTCCCACTTCCCCCACCTCGAAATTGAAAGTAGCTCATTTACACCTGGATGCCTTAGCCTCAATAGCAAAGATCATAGCCCATTTACACATTAACACAGCGCAAGTTTAGCGGAAGAATGTCAAATCAGAATCACGCAGATGAAGCACACCAGCTACTACTATGAAACTATTAAAATTGTTTTGTCATAAATTTGCTTATTTGCAGCAGCTTTTTTTCGCGCAACAGAAATGCGGCGTTTGGAAGCCGTCAATGAATAAAAACAGGTTCAATAGTAAAATCGGCTTTTCATTGTATCCCTATTACCTATATCAGTGCATTGAAGGCCTTTTATGGTGTCATCTCGATAGAATAGCCTAAGTTATAAATAATTTAAAGAACAAAGTTATAAAAACTCACATTACATAAATAAACAATTAAAAATATGTTTAGGTTGTCTATTTAATTGCCCTCGTGATGATGGTGTGCTTTATCATTATGTGCGATTTACTTATAACTAACCTGATTCAAATGATGGAAACTAGGGGTTTTGGGAAACATGCATCACTATATTCTTTTTTTCCCCAAACTGTGCATAGTTCAGCCGCAAGTTACTGTACGTCTTTTTTTGGAAAAGCACCCCATGTCCGCTAGTGCCGCGCGCCTCTTTCTCTGGGCAAAAAGGAGTTGATTTTTAAAATAATAAATATATAGAATAATTAAATTTTCAGCAAAAGAGACATTTATTTCATATTTCACTATGCATTTCATCTGATCTTTATAGCTTAATTAAACACATATTGTCAAAACCCACACATAGGCCTATTGTATGAAAATGAAAAGGGCATTTTTTGTTATTATTAGACTACTATTTGTTATTTGTTGCCTAGGCTATTTTCATATTTGAGGTGCTTTATTGGCATGACAAGTAACTGTACATTCGTTTTGCCAAAGCAGTGCGCGTCTCACAAACAAGACAGTGCAAAAAGGGCAGTAGTGCAAACAAATATGAAAATAACATATAATAAAAAAGTGATTAATAAAAATAAAAATATCATAAAAAATAAAAATATAATAATAAAAATAAAAATAGATTTTTGATAACATTAAACAGGATAAAGGTTATAATAGTAGCCTATTATCAAAAGTAAGTCCACATAAAGAGTTCCAGTATTTGTGTGTTGGAGACAGGAGCGGGTATTGTTGGGTGAACACACAGCAGCACACACACTCCCCCAGTAAGATGGGTTCTGTTCGACAGGGACTCAAAGTTGTTTTGTATGTGTTGGATTATCGGGTAGAATTTCTCCCGGATCTCAGAGTATTTAGTGCACTCAGTTAGGATATGCAGCTCCGTCTCAATCAGCTGCTGAGGGCACAGCCGCTTCTCAACCGGCAGCCATGTTTTTTTTTTGTGCCGGCCCGTCTTTACGGCTAGCTGATGTCCGCTGCCCGCTTCTAACATGTTAGAAAATACTGCAAATCAAGCTGTCGGTATCTCCCCGTGGTTGAAATTGTTCGTTATTCGGAAAAAAAGAAGAATAAATATCAGCGCGCAGTAGTTGCTTTCTAGATTATTTTAGGCCTATATTCAGCTGTTTTAATCTTGCAATTCTGATAATTAGAGATAATGTCTGTTTTTATCAACTTGTCTGTCATTTATTTCTCATTTGCTACTTATTTTATTAATTTGTTGATGTTAATATACTACAAAGTCTTGTATATGCATATATAAAATCCTTCGGCATTGAAATTTGCTTTGAACTTGAAAGAGAGAAAGAATCGGATTTTACCTGTCAGAGCACATTGCATATGCTTTTTTTGAAATAACATTTATTTAACAAATATTTTAGCACATCGAAACTAATTAAATTACCTGTCTTTTGATTAAAACCTTTATGCAAAAAGATCAGAAAAAAGGCAATATATGCGACACATGACATGCATCGCTCTCATGCCACGTTTTGAAGATAAATTCGCTTTTAAGTGCTGCTTTGAATAAAATAAAACTATTAAAAAGCACATTAAAGACTACTCATAAAATAAAACATTCATAAAGGAGTACCTTATGAAAAAACACCAATTGACGGGCTCTGCTTTCGGTTTTAAAAGAATCAAGCAGCTTTAAAAATATAATTTGCTGAAGAGAAATGACAGGGAAAAAAGATTAAACATATCGGTACTGTTAAAAGAACATTCCTCTTTGATATATTCTTTCGACTCCGACACATCAGCTAAGATTATGAACGACGGAGTGTCTCTCCTGCTTCAGTGGCGTGTCCAGCTGGTTATAAACGAGGAGGCGGAGAGAATGCGCTGCTTAGTTTCGGCTCGATATATTTAAATAAAAACTAACAACGAGCTGCTTATAACGCTCAAAAAAGTTAAACTCAAATACACAACCCTTGTTGGTTGCACCTGCGGGATGCACAATGAACCTAACGCACCATAATTTTAATTCTATATTCGTGAAGAATGAGCCAACCGCATATGCTTAGTCCTGTTGGTCGGGACTCTGCTTTATAACTTATTAGTTTATTACAATAATCACACTTAGCTTTGCCATCGTTCTTCACCACATAGCCACTCAACACATCTTGCGGTCCATCTTTAATGTTTAGATTATTGAATATGCTATTGACGTTTTGAGGAAAAAAAATACTGAAACTAAATTATTAAAAATAAACTTGCGGGACTTCATTTATGTCCTGCCATTATTTTTATTACACTTTAAGTGATCTGCTTGAGGTAGGTCACGTTTATCAATGGTAAGTTTTAGCCTAAGTTTACATCAATAACATAATGTGCATTGTCCTTTACCATACAAAAAAAAAAACAAAAAAACATTATTATACACCATAGTTGCCTGTAGCCTATAAAAAGGCCGCAAATATTTTTAAATGCATTAAAAGGCAAGCACATATCTTAGCCTTAGTTTGTTCACACTCTGCCTGTATTAACATAAATGCTGTATTTTAATATAGCTAATTTTGATTAATTAGCTTTAACTGACAGCCTTTTCTTCTTTTTCCGCGGTTATGCGGCATTATATTTTACACGCATATGCAAGGTGACTGAATATGAAATTAAAATACAAAACATACTGAGCCATTAAGTAAAAAAACAAAACAAAACAACAGTTATACTATAAAGCAGAACATTGACGTTTTGAAACAAAAAACAGAACTGAAACTAAATTATTAAAAATAAACTTGCCAGACTTAATTTATGTCCTATTTTCATTATTCATTTATTTTCATTATTCGTTTATAATTATGTACTATAATTGAAACATAAAATGAGATCGTAAATATAATCAACAACGAAAATGTAAATAAAAACGTAAATTAAAAATATAAATGAACATGTCTAGTCTTAGTTCTATCAAAATAGCAAACACTACATCTCTCTATATTTAGACTAAAAGACTGCTTTATTTATTTATTTATTTATTTATTTATTTAAGACTAATTATTTGTACTGAATGTTGGTGCTTTCATTTTAGTTGTCTTTCATTTCTTCAATTCTATTTTCCAAAACGAATCCTCTTTGCACTTAATAAGTTTACAATAAACCAGGTAAAAAAAAATTAAATGTAAGTTGAGGTGATCGCAAGTTCACAACTGTGAGGTGATGTGCTCTACCGGCAGGATAATCTATATTATTTTGCTGTTTTTTATATGCGCACGTTTAAGATTTGAGATTATAACATTGCCATGATAGTCAAAGAAATCAAAACATTATTTTCACCCTAACGCAATTTAATCGGGCACTGAAGGCTAATAACTTAATTCTTATATTTGCTTTTTGACTTCTCACCATGTATCTTTTCTACAGCATAGTATAGTGTAAGAGCATGTCTATTACCAGAAAAACTAAATTAAAATTATATTTTAATTGAACACATCACATCATATACAGTAAGCTACGCCTACAGAACAGTCTGTTTAGCATTGTGAAAAGGCAAAGCGGAATATCTGTGGTTAAAGTGCCACCCAGCGGTCAAATGCTGCTGGCGCATCAAGTACCGCCGTCGCCGCGGTATGAATGGCGGCACAAGGAACACATTGAAGTAGTAACATCTGTAAATAGAATATATATTTAATCCCCTTCTTTTACAACTGCATTTTTGGGCAAAATTCAGTAGCGTTATTTGCCATTTTAATTAAAGGTGCCATACAGGGCATTAATTCAATAATTTAAATTGTTTTCTGATATCAAGTTAAAAAATGACCCAGAAGTGGTCATTTTTGTCAATATGCTAATTTTTTACCCTTAAACAGCCATAGAACTAGAAGCTCCTTAATGTCCATATTTGGAATGATTGTGATATTAATGAGCTCTGCTGATGTACTCTAAAAATAAAATTGCGTAGCGCAAGATACACAGCCAATAGCTCCAGACAATTAAAACGCCAATGTCACCAGGTTCCTACCATGGACCCACAGCTAAATGCCCGCAACACACGCCCCCCCAGCACAACTGGAAGCATTCGTCAAAATGCCTGGACACTTGTTCTAGAGGCACACAGGCCTGTAGAAATGCAGAGTCCATCCAGAGGCTGAGGACGCGGTGACACAGTGGAGTGGTGTTACCCAGTGTGTGCCCACGCGTCATGCGCGTCTGGGGACCCAATTGTGAAGCCAATACTGAAGCGGTCTCATATGGAGCAACCCGACTAGCAAGACAGAAGCTGTGGATGCTATATGCCCAGGAGCCTCTAAAATATTATCAGTAGGACCAGTTTACATGTCAAACTCTCTCAGACAGGTCTACAAAGGACTGCTCTACACGGGGGCAAGCTTGCTCTTTTCTTGGCTGACCTGAAGCCCCAGTAGGTCGAGCTGCCGAAGCACCATGTCTCATTACGGGCTGTAAAACCGCTCTTCATCTCGGCTGGAAAGACTGGCTCGATTGCATCCTTCGCCAGGAGGACAGCAATCTGCTCTTGCAAGACAGGGGTTGATGCAGGGTTGACCCTGGTGAAACATATGCCCATGAACTTAGGAGGCTGTATCGTGAATCGAATCACATAGCCGAGTCTGATCATACAAATGAGCCATTGCGACAGGCTGGCCAGTGCAAACCAGAGTGGCAGAGCCCTCGCAAGTGGCACCATCGGCATGAACGCTGACGCACCATTGGTGGGGCAGCACGGAGTGGGAGTTCTCAACCAGGGAGGGCTGGGGTCCTGTGGACTAGCAGGAGGCGAGAGGTTCACTCTCACCTCGCATCACCTCCGAAGCAGGGGCTGGGAGTGGGAAAGAAGGGAGACCATCCTCCCACACTCTGAGCCACTGATGAAGTGCACTAATTCTGCGAGCTGGAAGGCATAGCGTCCCAGACTGGCAGTGTTCGGGCTGTCACATCTAGGGAAGGGAAAAAAAACTCTTTCTTTGAGGATTTCATGCCATTTTTTTTTAAGGCCGTTAGATGAAGAGCCTGGCCCTCCATGGGGAAAGAACAAGTTCCCTCTTCTCCAGATGGCCTGTTTTAGGGACGCTTTGCAGTCTTTTTACTGGATTCTAGCTTTCACTGTTAAAGAGAAAAATCTACAAAATGCAGCCCACGGCATGTATATTAATGGTCCCATGTTCACATATCAGTTTGTGTTTGGTTTGTGTTTTGTGACCTAAATGTGGCAGGAGAGATAATTAGTTGCCTAGCGTAAGTAATTTACGGGTCTTTGTCTCTGTCCTATCACAAAACGGCATTCGGGCTATAAAAAGAGGAAAGCATTTGCTACCTGGGATGCGTCACCTGATGAGTTGCGGTGCCGTGAACCCACTTTCGTCACTTCCGACACCTGCTGAGGGCAGTGAAAGATCGGGCTGAATATCGCTTTGCCTAAAATGTTTTGCTGTGATCGCCATCGCTAGAATGAGTGTAGAGACTGGAAAAGGTAAGGAAGCATCTGTTTAATGTTGTGGTTGATGCGATCATTTTGGAAATGCTGTGTGTCCGCTCTTCTCAGCTGTGAGAACCAGACCCAGGTGCGCGGCTGTGTTTGTTGGCTGTGCCAGCTGTTTGACTGAGATCTACATGATATCTGCCTTTGATTGATCTAACCCAGATCCCCTTTGACGAGCGGTAGGTAGGTGTTTGCATGTAGTTGCAATTTGCTTGTAGCAGATTTTGGACTTTTTATCATGATGATTGATTTATCTGTTTGTAGGCTGGGTGGCAATCTGCGAGGGGAGCTCCGTCGGGCGTTCCGCATTTATGTGCGGCTACAGAGCTGTCCTGTTTCCCCATGTTTTCCTGTGATCCTGTTTTCTTAGATTTTAGTTTTCTGTTTGTTTTCCATTTTGTTCGGTTTATGGTTTATACAAGGACTGTTTATTTAACTTATTTTTGTTGGTATATTTATCTATTATTGTTTGTTTGGGTCCCATTTTTCCTATTTGGTTCATTTGATTGGATGCATTTATTATTAAGTAGGATACTTATAGTTTGGCTGGATTTATTTGTTTATTTTCTTTATTTTGACTTATTCATTCAGCAGGTTTTGATTTAAGATTTTCACTACATTTTGTGCTCTTTGTGAATCTTTACTGCTGTATTCTTTAATATTGATGTTTGGTTTATTTTCTCTTTAGTAATAAATTTGGCTTAAGGTTGAATTGTTTCTTTTCATTGTTTAAGGTGGGATTTAATCGACTTTCTTTGTTTTCATTTATCAATTCTATTACATTTGTATTTTTTGTTTATTTAATAATTTTACTTGTGTAAATTGAATTTATTATTATTTTTTTGCTTAATTGCAGGGCATTGGTCCGACTTGTTGGCTTGTGATGAAGCAAGAGCTCCCAGGGCGGAAGGCTAATTTTATTGGAGATTTTATGATTTTTCTCACAGTGTGTAGTGATAACAGTGTGCTGGTTTGTGCGTGTGGGTGCTCTTTCTTACACAGTGGATTGCAGTGGTTTTCACTTGCCTGAAGTACAGTCTGGCCACCTTCCCTGGCTGGCGAGCTCTAGCCCTGGGGCACAATTTGCACTTTCACGAACTGCCATGTCAATGTTGCAATATTGGTTTTAATCCTGTTTTTATTCAAGATCTGTTAATAAAGTAATTTTATTTTTGTACCATGCCAATGTCTCTGACTGCAATTGGTGGAGCGAACTTGTGCGTGCCTTTTATATAGGTGGTGCGTGTATTTTAATTATTTGGGTGAAATTCCCAAGGTGGCGTAGTCGGGTAAATTGCCGTAATTGTTATTATTATATTGGGGGTCTTCCTCCATCCGCCCACCTGCCACCCGTCACATAAAGTACATGCAAATATTGTGAGGGTGTGACCCAATAGTAACTCAACAGTCTGTTTTGTGTTCTGATTTGCCTGTTTTGCACCGGGGGTTTAGACTGGGGGAATGTACATGAGAACAGGGAAATAATTGTGTTTGAGGCTCATTTGAGTATGAGGTTTGGCCACTTCCATGAACTAATCTCTTGTTTTGACTATGCCTAAGTATACCCAGGATTTCCTTATAGGGCTGCTTTAAGTTTTTGTATTTAAAAAAGTCTACGTAACGTTACAGAATTTTTAAAAACTAGAAAACTCAAGCAGTAAATTCCTCCTTCTGTTTTTCAAATTCACATTCCATTTCAGCATTCTATCAGTTGTAGCTAACAAAATTACATAATCACTACAAGCATCAATTTATTAATTGTATTTCACCTTAACCAAACATTGTCACAATTCAGAGGAGAACACATAAGAAACAGGTGCAAACCAGATAGTTCATTGAAAACAATGAATTTTGGAATGCAGAGCTGGTTTTGTTTACGAAAAGCTTTGTTTATTTTGTAAAAAAAATTGTACTTTGTACTTCATCTGAAGAAGTCTTTAGATAAACAAAAACATGGAACACAGAAAACAGTGTAGAGGGTATCATGGTACAGGAAGGAGGACACAAATGCTGAATAAGTGTTTATTGACGACAGTAAAGGTAAAACAAGGGTAAGATTAGTTTAAAATTAAAGTTCAACAGGTGATGAACGAGGTAGTGCTGGAGAGTCCCAATTGGCCCAGACAGAAGAGCAAAAGCCTGAGAAGGAATGACTGGGCTAGGCAGGAGGTGGTGAAAGCCTTGGATGTGGCAGAGTTACTAAAGGGTTGTAGTCTCTCTCCAATAGTAGCCTGGCCAAGGATGCCAACAGCCAAGGACTCACAAAGGGCAGGGCTGGACAGAACTAGGGAACATTAAGAGACAAGGCACACAAACAAACATAAAGGCAAGCAAAGAGAACTAAAAATTAATGGAACAAAGAAATAAACTGTAATAACTAAACTAAAAAGGAAATGCTCAAACAATATACAATAAGTACAATATACTTTTCACGTTCTTACAATATAATATCACGTTCTTACAATATAATATCACGTTTGTACAATATACTTTTCATGTTTGTACAATATAATATCACGTTTGTACAATATACTTTTCACCTTTGTACAATATACTTTTCACGTTCTTACAATATAATATCACATTCTTACAACATAATGTCACGTTTGTACAATATAATTATCACGTTCTTACAATATAATATCACATTTGTACAATATACTTTTCACGTTTGTACAATATAATATCACGTTTGTACAATATACTTTTCACCTTTGTACAATATAATTATCACGTTCTTACAATATAATATCACGTTTGTACAATATACTTTTCATGTTTGTACAATATAATATCACGTTTGTACAATATACTTTTCAAGTTTGTACAATATAATATCATGTTCTTACAATATAATATCACATTTGTACAATATAATATCACGTTCTTACAATATAATATCACGTTTGTACAATATACTTTTCACGTTCTTACAATATAATATCACGTTTGTACAATATAATATCACGTTCTTACAATATAATATCACGTTTGTACAATATACTTTTCATGTTTGTACAATATAATATCACGTTTGTACAATATATTTTTCAAGTTTGTACAATATAATATCATGTTCTTACAATATAATATCACATTTGTACAATATAATATCACGTTCTTACAATATAATATCACGTTTGTACAATATACTTTTCACGTTCTTACAATATAATATCACGTTTGTACAATATAATATCACGTTCTTACAATATAATATCACGTTTGTACAATATACTTTTCACGTTTGTACAATATACTTTTCACGTTCGTACAATATATTTATCACGTTATTACGTGAAAACTTCATTGTCAGGTTCGAAGACGAAGAGCCCGCCTACCTGAAAACTGGCAGTTTAAGCTATGAGCTGCTTGCAACATGGCCACAATAAACGTGGACAGCCCACTATTATCGTGGTGTACCCGAAGAATGTCTCCAACGGATGCAACAAGAAAACGTAAGTGCTGTCGTTACTGGAAAATGAGTCAAATCGCACGGTGAAAGTACGAGGGCCCGGGCGAGTTTGATCCCACTGCCTCCCGGGCAGTGATGCCTGTTACACGTTACCTAAGAATGATAAAAGTTCTTTATCCAAGTCACTGTGCGTTACTATTTTTGTAATTTTCCTTAAAAAATGTTTGATTTCTTCTTGCGTCTCCTATACGTCAATTCACGTTTTCAGCATGAGGACAAATCACGTGTAATAGCCCTGCTTTCTTTTGCGGTGCAACCCCATATACCCACTCCTCCGCAGGGCGTGATCCGACTGTTTTAAGTTAACAGTAAGAAAAGCGAACTCTTTTAACATAATAGATTAATGTTACATTTGTTATTTATTATGTGTTTATGCACGTGTCAGCATATGCCTATTTTATCAAAGTAACATAAAAACAGTTACCAAAAGACACTTTCAAACCACTCCCGCGGACTCATGTGCTAATCGCTCTGCACATCACTGATGTGCCATAAACCTAGCCTAATATTTGAGGCAGTTTGGATGTGGTGACACAGGGCTACGTGTACAGGGCTACGTGTAATCGGGATGTACGTATCATTTTTTTTTTTTTTCTTAAGGTGACAGCTGAAGCTAAAAGAGGAATTTAAACACACCCGTCATGCATTCAGATGCGCATTTAGGCGCGTTGGACAATAAAGCTGCGATCTGTATCTGAGCAACAAACAAAAAAATACTCAAAACATTTTTCTAAATTAATGTAATAAAGAATCGAAACGAAATACATAATATACCCATTTAATGACTGTGACAGTTAGCAGTCTCATTCACAATATGCTTTAAATCCGCCTTTAAGCGCAGTTGGTAACCACACCCTGTGCCTTAACCACATACAGAAATTACTTTAAACTATTTTTTTTTCTAAATTAAAATAATGAAGAAACTAAAAACGAAAATTACAACACATACTAAACTTAGAAAAAATGCCATTGAGCAGAGTCTGCAATCAAACTGCATATTAAAGAAAATACTACAAGCATTTTTCTAAATTTACTTAATAATGAAACTAAATATTACTAATTTGCCATTTAAAACAAAACTGAATGATTATAATGTCTGCAAAAGTCGAAAAAGCTGTGTAAATGACAGGTAAAAAACACATTGTCAAATAAAAACGGGCTTCAGTAAGGCTCGGGCTGAGAATTCTGATAGGCTTTTCGGACAAGAGCTAGGCTAGGGCCTGAGTGTCTCGGGCCAGGGCAGGGCTAGGGCTAAAATTCTTAGTCCTATTCTTTTTAACTCAAATTTTATTATGTATAAATGATAGCTCCACTAAATGAGGCATGAGACGTGGTTCCACAATTTACAATACATTTTATTTTAGAAAAATAGGTTTTAAAATACAAGTTGAACATTTTTCTCTTTACAAAAAAAGCAACAAGACAAACAGGGAATAAAACTTGCAGGGCTGAGGAGGGAATAGACACACGGGGGGTTAAATCCCAAAAAGAAACAAGTACGAATAATATATTAAAGTCACCCCAGGCAATAGTGAGCATTCATGCCAACGCGAGGGAACCCAGCACTCGCACAAAAATGGACCGCCACCAAGTTCATCCACCTCCAATGCCAGACTGCCCAAAAGAAAAGGGGAGCTACAAAAGGGAAGTTATCCAGGTTTAAACAATATATTATTCAAACAGTGGAAATAAGCTACAGGGAAATGTGACTTTTGTCTTCAAGAAACGAATCAGGAATGTATTCTATAATTTTGTATTCTGTAAGGGAACTGATACAAAATGTACATGATATCAAACTAAAACTGGGCATCCAAGATGTTTTTAACAAAATTTATAGTGTTTATAATAAACGAAATCTTGTAAAGATTAAATTAATAGAGAAAATATAGTTTAGAGAGAATATAATTTAAAGGTAATCAGCAAAATTGGATAAATGTAATTCAGTTACTTGTTACAAACTGTAGTAATTTGTTCAGCATAGGTTGGAGCTGCATTCTCTTTTTTTCACTTTATTATAGAAAAAAAAATTAAACACATCTGAAGAGTGTATTTATAATTTTTACGTTTTATTGTGATCAACAATTAATGTAATCAGTCAGGATAGGCAGCAGGTATACCTTGTGTACTTGTAAAGTAATAAATATTTTTGTCATTACAGATTGATGCCACAGTGATTGATCTCATGGATGACAAGACCCTGTCTGGTTACATCCCAACATATGGCGATCGGATAGCTGCAAGATGGTTCTGCTTGCAAAACAATAGTGCAAGTTCAAAGGATTAAAAAAAAAACTCATTCTTTGAACTATTGAAGCAAAGGATGTGTATCAATGAAAATGAGAAGAAACCTGACCATGAGGTGACATTTGGGTCCAAGAGGAAAAGAGAATATGCACAAAATAATAGATGGGCTGAAAAAAAGACTCGAAAAATTGATTTGGGGTGGATCCATGAAGGGAAGCAAGTGAGAAAGCGCAGAGGAGGAGGAACAAGGACCTTCGATGTTTCCAAAGACGCCAAAAAATCTGAAATTTTACAGCATGCTAAAGATCTTTTCTTTCCAAGTGGAAAAAACTAATTTGGGAGGTTGGAGGTCTTTAATCATGACATATTGGATTATCAAGAAGAGGCTGTATTTGATGAAGATGTCACAATTGGAGACCTATACTCTGCACTTAAAATGGGAATGCTGAGATTTTACTTGTGCACTAAAAAAAATCCAATGATGATGATGAAGAGGAAGCTTTTGACAATGGGGAAACGCATGTGAACACCTCTGCACAACTGACTGATCCACCTCAAGAAGACATGGAAGCTTCTCAAACAATTGTGGTCTTGTCATCCGATTTTACGAATTCCGATCAAGATGCATCGGACACATCAGAGGTAATGATTGGCCCCTACCTTGGAGAACCTCTAGCTTGTCATCTTGATGACACTGTAATACTTAAAGATGATGATCTAGTCATCACATCCCTTACACTTCCTTCAATAAACACAGCAGTCAGTACTCCAGACTCATCTATAAGCAGTGAAGCAATGAGTTCTCCAGCATCATATGATCTTGTCTGTATCACCATCAAACTTCATAGGGTCAATATTCTGGAGTTGATGATCACCCAGTTCAAAGATCCAGCACTCCTGAGCTACCCTCTAAAATACACCTATATTGATGAAAAAGGAGATGATGCTGATGGCGTATCAAGGGATGTGTATGCTGCATTTTGGTCAGTTTTCGATAATACAGCTGAAGGGAAGGAGTTCAGGGTGCCTTCACTGTCCCCTAAATGGCAAGAGGAAGAGTGGAAGTCCATGGGTAGAATTTTACTAAAGGGATTTCAAGACCATGGATATTTTCCTTGTCGCCTTTCGCCTTGTCGTTTTCATGGTGGCACTCATCTTTGGTAAAAATCAAGTATCAAATGAAATGGTGTTTGATAGTCTTCTCTTTTATCTAAGTCAATCAGACAGGGATCTGGTAACGAGGGCTCTAAAGGAGGATCTTTCAGATGAAGACAGGGATGAACTGCTGGATCTCATGGATCGCCTGAATGTATCAGTGCTTAACTTAAAAGGCCTTTTTTTGAAAGTTGCACACAAACAGTTAATCCAAAAACCAGTATATGCAGCAGAGAAAATGTCCTCAGTTGCAAGCCATTTCCTAAAAGAAGCTTTTCAAAGTCCAAAAGATGTCTTAAAAATGTATGAAGAGAAAAAGCCAACAACTAGAAAGCTTTTGAAGTTGCTTTCTGCACCTCCCACTTCTCAGGCAGAGAAGCAAAGCTTCAGATTTCTGCAACAGAGAAATCAGAGGACTTGATGATATAGGGCTCAGAAGGATGTTCAGGTTTGTTACTGGGTCAGATGTCATCTGTGTTTGCCAGATAAAGGTCCTGTTCACATCGTCGGATGGACTGGCACGACGACCCGTGGCACACACGTGTGGTCCTGTTCTGGAACTACCATGGACCTACACCTCTTACCCAGAGCTACGGACTGAACTTGACAATGTTTTAGCTGCCAAAAGCTCTTACGAGTTCAGCATAGTCTGATAGAAGACCACCATGTGTAAACCAAAGAATGAAAAGTTTGATGGAACAATGAAGTCCAAATTAATATGGTAAACTAACCTACAATGATCACATTTTTGTTTTGGAAAAAAGAGGAAGAGCTTATATATGTTAGGGGAAAAAGCTTTTTTAATTGTATTTGAATTTTCTTTCAAAAATAGAAGATAAGTTTTTTCTTCACAAGAACAATTTTTTATTTATTTATTTATTTTTTTACAATTTAAGGGTTTCATAATTCAAATGTTTACCAAGCATGTCTAACCAGCTCATATTATTTTGCAACAAGAGGCCCACATTGTTTAAAATTACAGTTCTTAAAGGTTTCATAGTTCAAATCTTTACCAATTGAAATGTTAACTAAGCATGTCTAACCAGTTCATATTGTTTGGCAGCAAGGGTTTAAAATTACAGTTCTTAAGATCTGCCTAGGCTGTTTTTAACAGGTCTGTTTTATAATTCTGTGGAATGCAAGAAGTTGTATGTTTAATGCAATAATTCAAGAGATTTATAATTAATTATTTTTAAAGTATCTTTTTTACTTTTTGCCATCATTCGCTTTATAATATTTTGAAGAATGACTTGAGATAATTTAACTGGAATTTTTTTATTAAAGCAATATTTGACGAGAAAAAAGTACACAGAACCCTGGTATTTGAGTTGAGTTTTACAGTGTTTTTTGAGAGTCCATGTTTTCTTCTATTTACATTCAAATTAAAGGGAGATTTATATATAACGGTGTTTGTTTATTGCTAAATAATTATGATTTATTTCTGTTTACTAGTTAACAAGAAACTATTAAAGGGTGGATAACAGTTGAACAATGTTTTTATCCAATTTAAAGACCCTGGTTACAAGATCTCATAAATGACAATGAATAGCATGTACAGCAACCACACTTTGGCACTGCATTTAGAATTGTTAATGTCAAGGGATTTGTTTCATTTTGATTGTTCAATTGAGTACATAGATTTGGTTTAATATGTCAGCATTCACTTGCTATGATCTTGATTAGAAAACGAAAACAAATAAATAACAAAAGTGATAAATTATCACACAAATAAAATGATGTGCCCAAAATTGTATCAGTAAAAGTGCCCAAGTTGTAAGTCCTTCAGGATATAGGCTCTCAGGAAAAGATACAGTTCAATGGATTCATCTGCTGTACTTGGTGGAGTTAAGAAGTTCTCTGACATTATAAGGCAGCACAAGCTAAAAACTGTTTCATCACAGGTATAAGGTCCTCTCTGTTGACATTCTTGCTTACAAACATCCACTGAATTCTGAGGAACCTCTTTTAGATAATCCTGTCCTCCAAAAAGATGAGGGATGGTGTACTTCAGAATCGGACGTCCACTTGGGGCAACTGCACTTCTGCTTCTGCGTATAATGTGGGTGTTCCAAAGATGCACAACTTGCTGGAGCTCTTCCTGTAAAAATAAATAAATAAATAAACAAAAACAAAACACAGGGATAGAGAAGTAGTCAGTTTGTCAACAATACTTTTTGCAAAATAATAAATAACAGTGGTTGTGATAGAATGATGGTATCAAGAATTGCCCTGTTTGTGTGGTATTGTGTAAATGTGTCTGGACAGTGAAATATTGCATGTTTCAAGTCTTGAACAGAATCATATTAAGTCTATTATAGTTATATGAGTGGTGTCAAAGCACATTTTATGTACTTTGTAAGAGGTAGGGCAGCAAGAGTACAGCCATATCCGTAAGTTTCAGAATTTCAAGTAGGCTATATATAACAATACTGCATTACAATATTACTCAGGTAAAATTGTGATAAGCTACTTGTCAAAGAAAACGTGTAGAATACCCAGTAAGTAACCATCATCAATCTCTCTCTCTCCCTCTCTCTCAAACACGCACACACACACACGCAATATACGCGCACGCACACAAACGAGAAAGTATAAGGATGGTGACGTATACCTCAATAACGTTCAGGCATGTAAACAATATGAGCTGCTTGTCCAAAAAGCATCCAGAGAAACGGTCATTAGCCCCTTTCACACATACAGACCTTTCCGGAAAATTACCGGCAATTTTCCGGAAAGGTTGTATGTGTGAACAGGTCCTTTTTGAAAATACCGGTAAATTCATTCTGGCTATTTTCCGGAAAGAGAAGTTGTAACATTACCGGCAATTTGCCGGAATGCTGCGCTGTGTGAACGCAGAAGGAATATTTCCGGAATAAGCGCGTGCACGTCTAGAACGTGCTGACGTAAGACTTCTGCTTTAGCCAATCACAACAGTCAGACGCATTTACGTCCGCGCGGTTTGTGAGAATAAAAGCCTTTGAATATTTTTCCAGACGCATTTAGCTGCTAGAAGTTAGTCAGATAACGTTTATATGTTCTTCTTAATGCCAACTGTGCAAATAATCATCGATAAGATGCTTATGATAAGCCGTTGTTTGTTTACCTTCAAGCTTTGCGTGTGCCCATGAAACAGCCTGTGAGCGGCAGCACACTCACATACAGTATTATGAACATCTCGACATGCGAATATGATCCTGTGAAAGTTGTTTACAATATTGATCATCAAAAGAGTTTGTAATTTAGTCAAATGTTTACAAATACAAGCGCAGCCGTTTAAAGCTCATTTGTGGTGAATGATGTCAGAATTTACCGGTATTTTGGAATGGATGTGTGAATGCTCTTTTCCGGAAAATTTCCGTAACGTCCTCGCCTGTGTGAACAGCGCTTTTTTGAACATACCGGTAAAGTCGTTCCGTAAATTTTCCGGATATTTTCCGGTATCACTGTGTGAAAGGGGCTATTGTCTTTTAGATCCTGGAAACGATTCATCCAGTCCTGAGCATGATGCCGTCTCAGAAAGGCCCACCAACTTTCAATTCACTGATTGTGATTATTAGACCCAGTAATAAAACAGTTAGTGACGTTATGATCCGTACTCCATCGCAAGAATCTTTGCATGTCTGCCATTGTGACATTTTCTGTTCCCATATCGGAGCGAATCCGGGAAGGTGTCCCAAGCCTCTTTTCAACTTCTGCTATGAAATAACCAGCAATGATTTTGGCATCACTGTTTGTTGAAAAGGCATGAAGCCAAATCATAGCTCTCGAAAACCCATCAATGGCTCCATTTATACAGATTGTAAAGGGCTTCAGTTTGTCTTAGGAGTCGACGTGCCACATGAAATTTGGTCAAGGATTAACATACATCCGTCGGATTAGACGATTTTTGCGTCGATGCTCAGCACCATAAGGATCGAGATATTTAAATAAATGTCGGACATTACTCTGAGTGACAACATAACCCGCTTGAATGCAATTCAGGTGGTGTAGTTTGTATCCATGGAGCCTCCCGTGTCCCTCGAGCTGATCAATAAGAAATGCAGCCACTTCCATCGGATCAGACTCATTCTTCCTCCTGTACAGCCCCATGTGTTTTAGGTTCCTTCTCAGTGTCCGCATGCTGATAACAACATTGTCCAAGCTGATCAGCAGCTGCTAATTTCCCCATGTCTCAATCCAAGCATAAAATAGAACTTAATTAACTCTGTTAAACAAGACATTTTCTCACGCTCTGATCGCACCAGGTAAACGTAGCCTAAACAATAAAGTTTTCACGTAATAATGTGATAATTATATTGTACAAACATATTATATTGTAAGAACGTGATAATTATATTGTACAAACGTGATATTATATTGTAAGAACGTGAAAAGTATATTGTAAGAACGTGATATTATATTGTAAGAACGTAATAATTATATTGTACAAACGTGATATTATATTGTACAAACGTGATATTATATTGTAAAAACGTGAAAAGTATATTGTACAAACGTGATATTATATTGTAAGAACGTGAAAAGTATATTGTACAAACGTGATAAACCTCAGATTTTTTTTACCTGGGTGGCAGCTCTACGTTTCCGTATTTTTTAAACCTGTAGGCATCTTAATGAAATGTCCATGGCATGATTTATACATGTGATGTATGCACTAGTTTTAAATGTTTATATTGGTTATGTGGCGGACATTGTGCTCTCTCGCTCTTGTTAACATGCTAAAATACTTATGCTACATGACAATATAAAAGCTGTTTAAGTCCTCATGTATGAGATTTAAGGTTTGGGACTCTGCTAAAGTCTGTCCTGAAAAGAAATTGTCAGATTTGACGTCATTCGCTATGGTTTTTATTGATGCTTGACTCGCATTGACAGGTGAAAATCCAATCTACTTGCTTACACTGCAGACATGAGAACACAGATCCGATTCATATCGGATAAATTTCCACATTTGAACAAGGCCTGAAACTGATTTGCGTAAATCGGAATCCATGTGATTTGTTCCTGCTTACAGTACATGTACAAGGCCATATCACATCTGTGTTACATGAAAACTGAGGGCATCTTGTAGTACCTAGAATAGCCAAGTCGAGTAAAGGAGGTTGAGCCTTCTTATTTGTGGCTCTAAATCTTTGGAATAGCCTTCCTGATGTTGTCCGAGGCTCAAACACACTCACTCAGTTTAAACCTAGATCAAAGACCTATCTTTTTAGTAAAGCATACACACAACGTATTACATCATGGTACGATGCATGAATGTGCTCCACAAAGGTGAGCTGGCTTGACAACCACCTGTAGGACACACTCCTACTGTCTTAATGCACCATTTTGTTAGTACCACTCTTATAATTTACATGTTTGCTTCTACACTGTTAGACCTTACCGGGGTTTTTACAGTAGAATACTGGCAACACTGTTGCCAGCTACTCACTGTAAAAGTTCGGTTACAGTAAGTAACTGGCAACAGTGTTGCCAGTTAATTACTGTAACTGAACCATTACAGTGAGTGGCTGGCAACAGTGTTGCCAGTTATTTACTGTAACTGAACCAATACAGTGAGTAGCTAGCAACAGTGTTGCCAGTTAATTACTGTAATAGAGCAGCAGTGGTAACTAACTGGAAACTGTGTAGAGTTAATTACTGTATTGTAGTGTTACAAATCACAGCATTATACTGCATACACATCAATAGTATGTCATATATAGTTATTGTAGTGTTACTAAAATTAATCAGTATTCTTAGCTGTTATTTAAAAATAGAAGGCATAACATTTTTTCAGACAAATTCATTTTATTGTTTTGGCACCAAACAAATAAATAACAGAAAATGTTTAACAAAATTAAAAAAATCAGCAGATATAAATATTGTCTTACATATTACAGGTCTGCACAGTAAGGCTGCGGTCACACTAATGTTTAAGCATGCAATATTCTGCACTGCGAAGTGGAATTAAACAAAGCGAGTAGTGGAATTAAACAAAATAATTAGAAATTGAAAAAGCAAGCCAGAGAGGTCATGTTTTGATCTTTGATTGGTCTCAAGCAATCACATGATGTGATTGCGCATTCAGCGTTCTCCAAGCTTGAACTTTCCAATGCTGCGAATTATGAAATTTGTCTCGTGAGCTATCATTCCAGGTCTGCAGTACTCACATGCGTATGAATGGAAGTCTATAGGGAGAAAAGTGCAGTGTGACCGGGACTTTAAGCTGTCCCTCTAATTAAACACACCTGATCAAACTAATTAAGGCTTGTTAGAATTCTACAGGTAATGTTGAAGCAGGGTGGATTCTAAACTCTGCTGCGCTGCAGTTCTCCAGGAACTTGGAGTTTGACCCCCATGGTATATAGCAGGGGTGCTTAATCCTGTTCCTGGAGATCTACGTTCCTGCAGATTTCAGTTGCTACCCATATCAAACACACCTGCCTGTAATTATCAAGTGGTGTTCAGGTCCTAATTAATTGGTTTAGGTGTGTTTGATATGGATAGCAACTAAAATCTGCAGGAAGGTAGATCTCCAGGAACAGGATTAAGAACCCCTGGTATTAGTAATACTTTTAAAGCAACTGCCAACATTTATCACAATCACATATCCAATAAACACACACACACACACACAAAGTGCTGCAGTGAAATGTGTTACTCTCTCCTCATTGCTGACCATGCAAAAAAAAAAACAAAAAAAAAAACTGAACAGCAAAAAACACAAAATAAATATTTTAAATTTTAAAGTTTTAAATAATTAAAAACTGTGTCAAATCTCAATAAAAAGTTTAAATTAATTGTAGAAAACAAAAATAAAGTTGGCAACAATGAAAAACCAAAGGATCCAATCTTTTATTGTTATAATTATCTCATGACAACAAACTTTTTTATTGTTTTAAATATAAATTCATAGGTGGAAACACTGCTCTGAAAAATACTTTTGCAACAAACTCACAACCTGGGACCGGACGGGGGAGCTTTTGTGTGTGGATGGCTATGTGTATCATGTTTTTGTGATTCCCTGTAATGATGTGCACATGTTACCTTACTGAGATAATGGAATTTAATTTTGGCTTAGTTGCCAGAAAGATACATACAACTGTTAGCATCTGTACATTATGGCAGTATGCAATATTTAATAAATACATATACTGTACTTAAACAAAAGTAATGTAAGAAGTTATATGAGGAGAGGCTAACTAGCTAACAATGTAGCTTTCAAGTACACAGTTCAAGATAACAACAGTATAACTTAAAACACAGCCTTATTTTAGAAACCCTCAAAAACATTTGAACACATTTTACTTACTCATTGTAGATTCTTATTTAAAGCCTAAAACATATCAGACTCAACATCTGAATTGATGGACATAGCATAGAGCACACTCAGCAGTAAACAAATCAAACACCTGGCTCCCTTAAAGGGCCGGCATTTTCTGAAAACTCTTTCTAACACCTTTGTGTTTAGAATAAGACGGACAGCCTGTGGGAGTGTGTGGTGATGCCTAAATCATTGTTTTTTTTACAGTTATTTACTACACAATCTACAGAGTAACAGTGCAGTTATACTAATTAAACACACCTGATCAAACTAAATCTAAAGGTAGTGTGTTAAAGCAGGGCTGGAACTAAATTCTGCTGGACTGCGGCCCTTCAAAGGAACTGCCTACATTTATCACAATCATGCACATATCATTGAATAAAAACAATAAAAATATAAAAACTTCATCCAAAGCAAAAAATGAATAAATAAATAATAATAATAATAAATAATCTGATCCTCATGTTGTTCCAAACCTGTAGTAATAAAAATAAATAAATAAATAAAATAACCTGATTAATACATTTATTTAGGAAAGCCTTTATACTATACTGTTAATGCCACTTTTACCTACTTCATTTGAAGTTTTCCAGACAAATTAATTGAGTCTCTGCAAAAATGTATGTACGTGCTGTTTAAGATATTTTTTAAATAACACATTTTTACTAGTTATTTAGCAAAATACTAATATTCAGCTTAAAGTGCAATTTAAAAGCTTAACTATAGGCTAAACTAGGTAAATTAGATTAATTATAGAAAAGTAAACAAAGTTATAAAAATGGTTGTGATAATTTGGTTGCTCTGTGTGAATATTTTTGCCTTTAAATGCATCTCGTCGATATCTTTACCTTTTAATTAGCTCTGTGACATTGACATTGGTTGACTCCTGATACTCAATGTTAAAAACATAAAAGGAACCAAAGAAAAGACAAAGATGTCTGCAGAAAAATTTAGCTTATCATCAATGCATTGTCTCACTTTCTCCTCAATACTGACCATACACAACATAAAGCATCAGAGTACATGGGGTAATAATGGTTGAGCAGTAATTTACCATTTATTATCACAGTAACTATCTGTAATGGATACATAAAGTAAATTATTGTAATTTATTCTTTGCACTACAAAATTTCATACAAATCCTGCTCCTTTTACAGTAAAATACTGTTTCCTTTTATTACAGCAAAACACTGGCTATTTTACAGTTATTTACGGCATAATCTACAGTAAGGGTTAACAGTGTATATTTGTTTCTGTAACTGCTATTTTTATTTATAGCACTGCATTTTTGCATCCCATTTAAATACACTATGAACAGCAGCTATGCTAATTATTGTCTTTAGATTAGATTTTTTTAGATTCAACTTTATTGTCATTACACATGTACAAGTACAATGCAACGAAATGCAGTTTAGGTCTAACCAGCAGTGCAATAGCAGCAAGTGCAGGATACAGGAATAAGTTATAAAGTGCAGTTATAGAAAACTATGGTGATATTTACAGATGGATGTACTATGAACATTATATACAGGTTGGATAAGCTATGAACAGATTTACAATATATGAATATATGTGCAGGTTGCTATTAATATACAGTAGTGTTCAGATAGATAAACATGATAACAAGTGTATATGTTACAATATATGAATATATGTACAGGTTGCTATTAATAGTCAGTAGTATGCAGATAAATAAGCATGATCACAAGTGTAGATGTATAGTAGGTGTGTACATAATTACAAATGTCCATATGCAGTGGTTATGTATAGTTCAATAAGTAAACAGTTCAATGTGGTGCAGTGAATGTGCAAATTTTAAATGTGCAAATGTTAAACAGTGCAGTTATTACGAGGAGTTTAAGTTAGAGGAGAGTGGGGGGTGTATTGGGGGGGCAAAAGAGTCAGTGTGGGGCAGAGTTCAGGAGGGAGACAGCTCTGGGGAAAAAGCTGTTCCTCAGTCTGCTGTTTTTTTTCCGGGGGAGCCTGAAGCGCCTGCCGGAGGGCAGGAGAGAAAACTGTCTGTGAGCGGGGTGAAAGGTGTCCTTCAGAATACTGCGTGCTCGGCGCAAACAGTGTTTCTTCTGGATGTCCTCTATGGCTGGCAGTGTGGTCCCTGTGATGCGTTGGGCAGTTTTCACCACCCGCTGCAGTGCCTTACGCTCAGCAACAGAGCAGCTTCCATACCAGACTGTGACACAGTTTGTCAGAATGCTCTCTATTGTGCAGCGGTAGAAGTTCACCAGGACGGCTGATGAAAGCTGGTTCTTCTTCAGTTGCCTTAAGAAGAATAGGCGCTGGTGAGCCTTCTTGATCAGGCTGGAGGTGTTGGTGGACCAGGAAAGGTCCTTTGAGATGTGGGTCCCCAGGAACTTAAAAGATGAGACAGGCTCAACGGCCATCCCATTTATGTGGATGGGATCATGTGAGCCTGTTCGTCCCTTTCTGAAGTCCACAATAAGCTCCTTGGTCTTGTTGGTGTTAAGGAGCAGATTATTGTCGGTGCACCACGTGGCCAGATGCTGTATCTCCTCCCTGTAGGTTGTCTCATCATTGTTGCTGATTAGACCAATCACTGTGGTGTCATCTGCAAATTTGATGATAGTGTTAGATCTATTAACAGGCCTACAGTCAACGATAAAAAGGGAGTAGAGGAAGGGGCTCAGCACACAGCCCTGTGGTACACCAGTGTTGAGTGTGACGGTGGTGGAGCAGATGTGGCCTGATCTAACATTCTGAGGTCTGTTAGTCAGAAAGTCCATAATCCAGTTGCAGAGTGATGTGTCGATATCCAGGTCTCTGAGTTTGATCAGTAACTTGGAGGGTATGACAGTGTTAAATGCTGAGCTGAAGTCCACAAACAGCATTCGTGCATAAGTGTTTTTATTGTCCAGGTGTGTGAGTACAGAGTGCAGTGCTATAGAGACTGCATCATCTGTGCTCCTGTTGCCACGGTAGGCAAACTGATGTGGGTCCAGTGTGGGTGGTAGAGAGTCTTTTAGATGTGCCAGGACCAACCGCTCGAAGCACTTCATGATGATGGGTGTGAGTGCTACAGGCCGGTAGTCATTCAGGCATGTTGGGCTGGAGTGTTTGGGCATTGGCACAATAGAGGTGGTTTTAAAGCATGTTGGCACAGCTGCTAGGTTGAGCGACAGGTTGAAAATGTCTGTGAATACCCCAGCAAGCTGTTCTGCACATACTTTGAGGACACGCCCAGGAATACAGTCTGGTCCAGCAGCCTTACGCCCATTGATACGACTCAGTGCCGTGTGTACTTCTGAGGAGGTGAGTGTGATAGGTGAGTGGTCGGTGGAGGAAGTGATCCTGGTGTAGGGTTCTTTATTGTCTCTATCAAAGCGGGCGTAAAAGTCATTTAGCTCGTTTAGGAAGGAGACGTCTGTGGGTGTGGACTGGCTGGGTTTGTAGTTGGTGATGGCCTGGATGCCCTGCCACATGCGCCGAGGATCAGAGTTGGAAAAGTGCTCCTCTAGCTTAAGCTTGTAGCAGTGCTTGGCCTTTTGATGCCCCTCTTCAGATTAGCCCTGGAAGTGCTGTAGGCCTGTGCATCCCCTGATCTGAAGGCAGTGTTGCGTGCTTTCAGCAGGAGGTGCACCTTCTTGTTCATCCATGGCTTCTGATTCGGGTATGTGGTGATTTGTTTCTGGGTTGTAACACTGTCTATGGTGTAGTTGATATATTCCAGAACAGAGGAAGTGTAACTGTCAATGTCTGTGTGAGAGCCATGAGTGGCCTGGGTAGCATACCCCAGTCTGTGTGTTGAAACCTGTCCTGGAGTGTGGAGTCTACCCCCGCTGGCCACACTTTGATGGTCCTCACTGATGGCTTCACACGGTCGATGAGGGGTGAGTTTTTGGGGGTAAGGAACAAAGAAAGGTGATCTGACTGACCCAGGTGGGGGAGGGGGGTCACAGCATAGGCTTCAGCTATGTTTGTGTAAACATGGTCCAATGTTTTGTTTCCCCTTGTGTGGCAGAGAATGTTTTGATGGAATTTAGGGAGCACTGTCTTTAAGTTTGAGTGATTAAAATCCCCCGCAACAATAAAAGCAGCCTCCGGGTGAGCAGTCTGTTGTTTGCTGATGGCTGCATGAAGTTCGTTCATAGCCAGCTTTGCATCAGCGTTGGGAGGAATATAAGCAGCAGATATTATGGTGGATGTGAACTCCCGTGGTAGATAAAAAGGTCTACATTTAACCATTAGGAATTCCAGGTTAGCAGAGCAATGTCTCCCAACGATGACAGAGTTTGTGCACCAAGCTTTGTTAATATAAATGCATAATCCTCCGCCTCTGGTCTTACCGGAGTCATCCGCCGTTCTGTCCGCTCGGAATGTGTGGTGCTCCGTTAGCGATACAGCGTTGTCTGGTATCCCGCTGTTTAGCCATGTTTCTGTGAAAATCATGACGTTACAGTTCCATAATCTTTTGCTGTGGTTGATGCGCAGTCGAATCTCATCCATTTTGTTCACCAGTGACCGTACATTGGCAAGAAAGATGCTGGGTAAAGAGAGCCGGTGTGGTGTTAGCTTTAGCTTAGCTCTTAGCCCGCCGCGCTTCCCCCGTCTTTGTTTACGTTCTCTGTGCGGTCTGCGAGCACTTCCGCCTAGCCGGGCAGTTCGCCCAGCCCAGGGTGTTCTGGCAATCTCATGGATGAGTCAAAGATTGTTAATAAAACTGTCCGGAATGCATGAACCAATATCCAAAAGCTCCTGTCGGGTGTACGATGTAAAGGTACCACTGTTCTGCACGAACAGACTCGAAATGAGCAGGAATAATACTGCTAAAATGCAGAAACTGGAGAGACCCTGAGCCTCGCGTTGTGCACGCGCCGCCATCTTGGATCTATAATTCCCTATTTATTCCATATTTCCACCTGGGGATACTCATCCCGAGGCCCCTAGAGACTATGCAGTGCCATTGATGCAATCCAAGACCTGTGGAGAAATGATGCCAAGGTATCCTTAATCCTGGACCAGACCTTACCCTGAGCTAATGCTGTGGTGTCATGGAGGAATGAAGTGCATGAGTTTGATTTCTGAAAGACCACTGTAAAATGATTTCCCGCATTGATCTTGTTGGCCAGCCTGACCACCCACCGGTGACCTACTCACACCTGCAGTTCTCCACGATGAACGCCCAGCTACTCCAGCCTTCGGTGCTTAAGCTGCTTTTCCACTGCTCACGACATTTGGACACGACTGTCGGAATATGCCTCCTTGTGGCAGTCGCACAGTATTTTTAGTGTTGTCGTGCACTATGGGAGAGAAGCTGATTCACAGTGTCCAAAATAAAGGAGTGCAAAAGCAAGAGTCTTTTGGCACGTTTCCACTGAGTGGTGCGGTATGGTACGGTTTAGTTTGGTACGTTTTTGTGGTCGTTTCCACTGACAAAAAGCATACCAAACCAAACTGTGCCGTACCACTTTTTCGGGTACCAAACAGGTGAAAGGGTATTAAAAGGTGGAGCTACACGTGCAGCTGAACGCTGATTGGCTAGAATTACGCCACAAGCTCATGGAACTAGACGGAATGAAAACAAAGGAGCTGCCATGTTTTTTAAATACAAAGCCAAAACATTACATGGAAATACTATATGCATATAATAACGAGCCATGGATGACCAGGGCTCAAACAAACCTTGTCGTCGTCTTGATGAACAGACACAAAGCCAAGAAGAAAAATCTGCCGAGTCCTGTTGTTGTTGTACGAGCCCGTCTAAAAGTGCGATTGGTTTTGCTTTCTTCTGGGACCTCACGATCGGGTCTAACGTTATATTTGATATAATTAATTTCTTGAGCTGATGATAATAACGTGTGTGTGATTATTGAAGTGTCTTCATTACCTGATCCATTCAGAAAGAAAATGATAAGCGCGAGAGTGAAGCGCAGAAAAAAAAGAGAAGCCCGACAAAACACAGGAGCAAAATTGTTTTAGCGACCTAAATCATGAACAAACTGTCATGTTTATCATTGCCTTTTGGACTATTATGAACTGGGAATGACAGAATTACTCTCTAACAGAGCTTATATGTGCTGGGGAAGATTAAAGACACAGATGAAAGGTTTGCGCTGACTGTGGGCTATATTGCATGTTTTTGAACTCAAATAAGTACTAAATGTATGATGTGTGTAGTTTTTCTGTAATAAATGATATATTGGAGACTAAGGGTCTGTATGTGTTCATATATGTTGCATTTGTATATTTATTTTATATAATTACAGACGTTACAGTAGGCTATTTTTCACTGTTTATAGAAAAGTTAGTAATAAACATTTATACTGAAGTATTTATGTGTGTAAAGCATTTGTTTTGTGAGAAGTGCTTCTCATATGATATGTAAACGACCCGTACAGCTTTACTGTAGACATTTATTCGAGCGAGCATGACGTCGACTTAAACTGTATGTCATACACCATGGCCACCAAAAGGGTACCATTTGTGGTGGAAACGCAAGACTTATAATGGTGACCTGTACCGACCCAAACTGTACCGTACTGTACCAGTCAGTGGAAACGAGCCTTAAATTCTTTGTGCATTTACATGGTTTCATACATGAATGAATACTAGAAACTCATATACCGCTAAAATATGGGAGAGAATGTGGAGAAAACATTTAAAATATATTTTTTTATTACTTTCTTACTTACATTTATGAACAGAATATTGACTTTTTATAATTCAAAAAGTAACCAAATAAACTTCTATCTCGCGCGCACGGACCTGCTTGTATAACACTGGAATACATCACATCCGGTCGGCTGGTCGCATACGGTCTAGTCGCAGGAGTTTAAATATTTCAACAGACCCGCAGCACAATTCAGATCCGAATTTTCCGCATACGGAGATGATCGTAACTCCATGCAGCTCCCGGACTGCTCTCTATTGGTAATGAATGACTTCCGGTCTGTCGCTTGTCGTTTGTCATGTCAGTGGAAAGGAGGCTTTAGACTGCAACTCCACACAGGTAGTTTGGCCAGAAGAATAATGGTTGTGCCCAACTAAGCCTGGTTTCTCTCAAAGTTTTTTTCTATCACTTATCAATTAGGGAAGTTTTTTCCTCGGCACCTTTGCCACTAGCTTGCTCAGATCGGGACTTGTGGACCTGCACATCAATGGATTTGCCCTTCAGTGTTTGAACTTTCAGCAGTGATATTTAAACTACACTTAACTGAACTAAACTGAACTTCATCTCTGAAATCTGGACTTTACTTGAACTATGTTAAGCTGCTTTGACACAATCTACTGTACATTGTAAAAGTGCTATATATGTAAATATGAATTAAATTGAATTGAATTTCTAAAGGATCAGAACCTCTTTAAGAAGCTTTTCAGGGGTTTCAAGGTTTATTTAGCTTTTTTCAACCTAATATACTTTAATAGCTCCATTTCATGCATGCTATATAAAAAATATTCAGTAGTGATCAATAGTTACTAGAAATTACACAAAGGATTTGCCACCTCAACAGTTTGATGTGGGACAATAAAACTGGCAGTTTGATTTACAGCTGAAATGCACAAAAAATGACAAAGTAAGAATACCAAAAATTCACAGCACTCATAAAAGAGTAAACAAGAAGTACTCAGAAGATCTATTACCTTTGGAGATATTTTTAAGTGTCTACATCCCATGAGGTCCCAGTTATGAACAGCAGTGAAGTGATGCAGCACATTATGTTATGTATAACAATACAGACATTATTTTATACAAAAATATAATACACTTTTTACACAATATTTTACAAAAATATAATTTGATTATATTTTATTATTTTAATTAAATTTGTAGAAGTCCATCTATTAGCCCAAAGGCGGAACTAACAGCATGGTCGAAGGTTAAATGCATCTAAGCCTTTACTTGTGCTTCTGAAAAGAATTTTGTGATTCATTAGAATTTATTAATATTTATTTTTTTAGCTCCGAATTTAATCCGACTCCAATTTAAGTGATCCTAAAATTTAGACTGTATTTCTAATTGTAAGAACGGATCACATTCATCATTTATGATTTAATTTAGAGTTTTGATTTATATCTGATTCCTTACTCTTAAGTTATACGTTCATTAGGGACCAAGTGCCACTCAGAGTTTCACGCCTTGGGTTTATTCATCTTCTCACAGACAGTTTGTCGACACTGAAATTAGTCATAGGGTGCAGGGTTAACTAATATTCAAATAGGCCAGTTGTGAAAACGAGCACATTCCCAAAAGAATAGAACCTTTAGCCAAGCTCACGAGAGGGTGCTCGCTGCAGAGCCATTTGAGGAGAGCTGAGCTCCAGCGAGGGGGAGCATGAGCTGTCGCTCCTCCTCCTGTAAGCTGTTTTAATGCTTACACCAACCCCACCCCTAACCCTACCCTTAGTGACATCACTCATA
Source organism: Danio rerio (assembly GCF_052040795.2). NCBI lineage: Eukaryota > Metazoa > Chordata > Actinopteri > Cypriniformes > Danionidae > Danio > Danio rerio. The sequence continues at coordinate 17,652,592 of NC_141034.1, read as the reverse complement.
GAAGAAGTGCAAAAAAGGTGGAGCTCAAGCTTAAGCTCCCCCTCGCTGGAGCTCAGCTCTCCTCAAATGGCTCTGCAGCGAGCACCACTTGAAGCTCACTAAAACTTGCAAGAATCAGCAATTAGATGATAAAAAGATCTACATGTTATCGCGCCCAGAACCATTTTGTCTAATCAAATGCGCCTTAAAATCAAAATCTAACCATGCCAGACCATAAAGGTAGCAAAAGATATACCTCATGTTTACCTTATATACTCAAGTCAAAACAAACAGCTATAAATTCAAGACAATATAAGCGTCACAGAGACCCTTGCCTGGTGAATTTGAGGAGTTAACCATCCCTAAGGAGGGGGAGCATCTGGCAAAGATCTTATCAAAGTCAAAAACCAAATCAACATATACAAGTGAAACATTACTGTGAAATTGTCATGTTCACCAGCGAACAACCACCAGATGTCGCTGGTAAACACTCACTCATAAAACTACATATCTGCCTTCTTCTGGACTACATATGCATACATGCACTTCTCCTAGACACTCACACCTGCTCACTCATCCAGCTTGATTACATTTGCACACCTGAGGACTTTCAGAGACTGATTAACACACACTATTTAAGCCACACATTCACCCCTTCAGTTTGCCGAGTCTTGTTTATCTGTAAGGTGACATTACAACGCGTTATCCTGGTCTTGTTTCTCTGTGTTTTGAACCTTGCCTTGTTTATTTAGTTTTCCTTGTCTGCCGCCTGCCTTTCGACCTCTTGCTTGTTAAATTGACTATGATTCTGGATTGTCCTCACACACCTGTTTGCTCCCGTATTGACCACTGCTTGCCTGACTGTGAATAAACCTGCATATTGGATCCTACCTTCTGTTGTGGTGTTACTCCCCGGCGTTACAGAAGACTCGGCCACAACATGGATCCAGCGGGTATTGCAATCATGCGTCTGCGTCAGGAAGCACGGTCCATTGAGGAGTACGTGGAGGAATTCATCGAACTGGCACACATAACATCCATGAGTGAGTTATGTTTGATGATATTCTTTCGTGGAGGACTTTCTGAGCCCCTTTATTCCATCATGCCTTTGCACGAACCCCATGGGACGTTAGAAAATTACATTGATCTGGCATTACAGATGAGTGGGTCCTCCTTCACTGTTGGCAAGGTGGAGGAAACCCCTAAATGTTTTTTGGGGGGGGGCAATAGACAGCAAGACCCGCCAGCTGCGGGGCTTGCAATCCCCTCTACCAACAATATTATGCTTGCATCTCCAGTACTCCTGTCCCCTGTTCACCAGCCTAGACCTCAGCCAGCTCACAAGATGGCAGACTCCAGTCCTCCAGCTCACAAGATGGCTGACTCCAGTCCTCCAGCTCACAAGATGGCCGACTCCAGTCCTTCAGCTCACAAGATGGCCGACTCCAGTCCTCCAGCTCACAAGATGGCCGACTCCAGTCCTCCAGCTCACAAGATGGCCGACTCCAGTCCTCCAGCTCACAAGATGGCCGACTCCAGTCCTCCAGCTCACAAGATGGCCGACTCCAGTCCTCCAGCTCACAAGATGGCCGACTCCAGTCCTCCAGCTCACAAGATGGCCGACTCCAGTCCTCCAGCTCACAAGATGGCCGACTCCAGTCCTCCAGCTCACAAGATGGCCGACTCCAGTCCTCCAGCTCACAAAGTGGTCACAACCAGCCCTCCAGCTCACAAAGTGGTCACAACCAGCCCTCCAACTCAGAATGTGGTAAGAGTTAATCTAGCACAAGCTCGGAAGATGGTTTCCTGTTCCTTGTCTGTTCCTGCCATAGTTCCTGTTCTAAATCCTGAAATACCATCACCTGAGCCACCAGAATGGCCACCACCACCTGAGTTGCCAGAGCTGCCACCGCCGCCAGAGCTGCCACCGCCGCCAGAGCTGCCAGACCCTCCAGTGCTGCCAGACCCTCCAGTGCTGCCAGACCCTCCAGAGCTGCCAGACCCTCCAGAGCTGCCAGACCCTCCAGAGCTGCCAGACCCTCCAGAGCTGCCAGACCCTCCAGAGCTGCCAGACCCTCCAGAGCTGCCAGACCCTCCAGTGCTGCCAAAGCTGCCAGATCCTCCAGAGCTGCCAGTGCCGCTGCCGCCAGAGCTGCCAGAGCCGCCACCACCTGAACCTCCAGAATGTCCTCCTAAGCTTCCTGAATGGCCGCCGCCTCCTGAGCTTCCTGAATGGCCGCCTCCTGAGCTCCCTGAATGGCCGCCGCCGCCTGAGCTCCCTGAATGGCTGCCGCCTGAGCTCCCTGAATGGCTGCCGCCTGAGCTCCCTGAATGGCCACCTCCTGAGCTCCCTGAATGGCCGCCTCCTGAGCTTCCTGAATGGCCGCCGCCTCCTGAGCTTCCTGAATGGCCGCCGCCTCCTGAGCTTCCTGAATGGCCGCCGCCTCCTGAGCTTCCTGAATGGCCGCCGCCTCCTGAGCTTCCTGAATGGCCGCCGCCGCCTGAGCTCCCTGAATGGCCGCCGCTTCCTGAGCTTCCTGAATGGCCTCCTAAGCTTCCTGAATGGCCGCCGCCTCCTGAGCTCCCTGAATGGCCGCCTCCTGAGCTTCCTGAATGGCCGCCTCCTGAGCTTCCTGAATGGCCGCCTCCTGAGCTTCCTGAATGGCCGCCTCCTGAGCTTCCTGAATGGCCGCCTCCTGAGCTTCCTGAATGGCCGCCGCCGCCTGAGCTCCCTGAATGGCCGCCGCCGCCTGAGCTCCCTGAATGGCCGCCGCCTGAACTTCCTGAATGGCCGCTGCCACCTAAGCTTCCCCAATGGTCGCAGCCTCATGATCCAGAGCCTCCGCAGCTCCACGCTCCAGGCCCTCCGCAGCTCCACGCTCCAGGCCCTCCGCAGCTCCACGCTCCAGGCCCTCCGCAGCTCCACGCTCCAGGCCCTCCGCTGCTCCACGCTCCAGGCCCTCCGCTGCTCCACGCTCCAGGCCCTCCGCTGCTCCACGCTCCAGGCCCTCCGCTGCTCCACGCTCCAGGTACGCCCCCGCTGCATGGTCCTGGCCCTCCATCCCTCCCCCAGTTCGGCCTCCGCTCCACCTCCCGCCTGAACAGTATTAGGAGTGTCTGGAAGCCACTCCTTAGAGGGAGGGCTCTGTCATGTTCACCAGCGAACAACCACCAGATGTCGCTGGTAAACACTCACTCATAAAACTACATATCTGCCTTCTTCTGGACTACATATGCGTACATGCACTTCTCCTAGACACTCACACCTGCTCACTCATCCAGCTTGATTACATTTGCACACCTGAGGACTTTCAGAGACTGATTAACACACACTATTTAAGCCACACATTCACCCCTTCAGTTTGCTGAGTCTTGTTTATCTGTAAGGTGACATTACAACGCGTTATCCTGGTCTTGTTTCTCTGTGTTTTGAACCTTGCCTTGTTTATTTAGTTTTCCTTGTCTGCCGCCTGCCTTTCGACCTCTTGCTTGTTAAATTGACTATGATTCTGGATTGTCCTCACACACCTGTTTGCTCCCGTATTGACCACTGCTTGCCTGACTGTGAATAAACCTGCATATTGGATCCTACCTTCTGTTGTTGGTGTCACTCCCCGGCGTTACAGAAATTAAGACCATTTTACCAATCACACAGAGACATTTAAAATTATACCAAATATGAATATGAGGTGCAAGATACACCATATTAAAACCTTGGATATTTTAAGTGAAAAGGTGAATGATATGCTCTGATCAGAAGGTAACTTAAGGGTCAAGAAGGGGGCTTGAGGTGAAAGGAGGAGGGTGACTTTCTTGCATAATCCCCTGGTGTGGTACAGCTCTGTTTTTCTAGCCTGTTTTGCATTGTCAACAGTGATTTGAATATAACAGTTGAACAGCTGCTTTCCTGATCTTTTTCTCAGATCAGAAAGGCTATTGTTCCCCTTCGGTTGGGGAACTTCAGTGCTATACAATGGATTTGATCTTTGGGAAAATCCACGTATGGGAGGATTCGGTTCAGAAGCCACTTGTCTGAAAGAGTATTGAACGGGCCAATGAATGCAATGAATTGGCAGCGTAAGCTTGCACAGGTGTGCTTCATTGCCAATTATCTCAGCATATAAGCACACCTGGAGCGAGCAAACGCCATCCTTTTCGCTTCAGAGACTTTCTGATCGAGTCGATGAGGGTTCCTCCTGTGATCCAGCAATTCCAAGCGAACGAGAGCATTCTCCCGGTCCAGAGTGTGTACACGCAGCGGCAGACGGTCGAGCTGGGTTTCTCCCTTGCCTGGCGTTCTTTGGGTCCGGTCCTCCAGAGCGGTGAGTATAAAGTTGCAAACTTCACAGAAAGAGCAACACAGTCATGCAGCACGTCCTTTTTAGGACGGCGCTCCGATTGTGCGTTTCTGGATGCGGTGGTTTCCTGTCCTCCGATGATGGGCACGGGCACTGCGTTGCATGCCTGGGGGGTCCAGCATGTTCCCAGAGGTGCACAGTAGGCTCACGCAGTCTTGAAGGGCACTTTTTTCTGCTCGTGCTGCGTGTCCTTCCACCCTCACAACTCTTGACGGTGAAACGGCCAGGGGGTATGTGGCGATTCCTCAGGTTGAGGGCGCGATGGTGGTTAATCTGCGTGGTGCCTCTTCTTGGCGGGGTCCGCCTCGTCTTCCATCCAAAGCCTGTAAGTTATCTGCCTCCCCTGGAGCTAGAGCTTACAAGGATGCGGGCCAGGCTGCTTCCGCCTTGCATGCGATAGCCACCTACCAGCGCTACCAAGCGCAGGCGCTGGCCGAGCTGCACGAGGGTGGGTCCCAACAAAGGCTTATGAGCTTCACACCGCCGACTAAGCTCTTCACACCGCCGACTAAGCAAACTACTAAGTCGGCTGCATGTGCGTTGGGGAGGACGATGTTCACACTTGTGATCCAGGAGCGCCACCCCCAGCTGATATGCGCAAAGTCGACAAAGTCCGCTTTCTTGACTTCCCCATATCCCAAGCTGGCATGTTCGGCAATACTGTCTGTGAATTCACCCAGGAATTTGAGGCGGTGAGAGAGCAGTCTGATGGGTGATGTCTTATCGGCAGGTCCGTAAGCCCGCTCCGCCCGCCGTGCCATCCATATCTGCTCCTCGCCGAAGGTGTCCGCCTACGAGAGCTGCACTGCCCCCGCACACGCCTCTGGCGAAGTGAGCGCACCAAGCACCTTGGAAGCAGGCAGCCCCCCTGCCCAGAATGCAGCTAAGTACGGCAACTGACCGCGAAGCATCCCTGGGACAGGCCATCTGGAGAAGAGGAAACTTGCTCTTTCTCCGCTGGAGGGCACTTTTTACTGCCATGAAAACATCATGAAAGAGCACTTTTCAACTTCCCCGGATGTGACAGCCCGAAATCTGCCAGTCTGATTCGTTGCGTTTCGCCAGTGCCTCACGAGCGCTGGGAGGACGTTCTTCTTTCTCCCACCCCTCGAGCCTCCCCTCCGGAGCTCGGGTGCGGAGTGAGAGCAAAATTCTCACCTCCAGCTCTTCTGTGGGACCCGCGCGCTTCCCGGATCAGCACACCCACTCCGCGCTGCCCCACTGCTGGTACGTCAGTGATTGTAGCGATGAGTCTATTAGCGAGAGCTCTGCCTGCCTGGTTAGCGCGGGCCAGCTCTTCGCGGTGGCTCATACGCACAATCAGACTCGGCTATGCGATTCAGTTCGCGAAACGGCCCCTCAAGTCACGGGTGTGTATTCACCAGGGTCAGCCCCTGTCCGCCCCTGTCTTGCGAGAGGAGATTGCTGTCCTCCTGGCAAAGGATGCAATCGAGCAGGTCCCTCCAGCAGGGATGGAGAGCGGGTTTTACAGCCCACACTTCATCGTGCCCAAAAGAGCGGTGGGTCACGGCCAATCCTAGATCTGCGCGTTTTGAACCGCTGTCTGCACAAGCTGCCGTTCAGAATGCTCACGCAGAAGCGCATCCTCCATTGCGTTCGTCCTCTGGGTTAGTCTGCAGCATTAGACCTGATGGACGCGTATTTCCATGTCTCCACACTTCCTCGCCATCGTCAGTTTCTGCGGTTTGATTTTGAAGGTCGAGCTTGGCAATACAAAGCCCTCCCCTTCGGGCTCTCTCTGTCTCCGCGGGTCCTCACCAAGCCCGCGGAGGGTGCCTTAGCGCCCCTTCGGCTTGCGGGCATCCGCATTAGGGGTGTCAAAATTAATTGTTTCTTTGGTGCACCGTGATGCAGACGCGGACAATTCGGTATCGATTAAGTAATAACCATAACCGGTTATTATGTAGTGACGTCATTTATCTCCTATGCGCTCTGTCGCGAGGGAGGTGAGCACCGTTATTTAAAACACTCAGTCAACTCAGGGCCGGCCCGTGGCATAGGCACCATAGGCAAATGCTAAGGGTGCTGTATATCCAGTGGGGCGCCAGAAATGAGCGCGGATCAGTTGGTTTTGTTTTCGATTTTCCTGACACACTTTCAGTTATAGACGGCAATAACTCAAAAAACGCTTACCCTAAAAAGATCTAAAGTGTGTTTCCTACAGAAAGACAAAGCTGGTTATGTTTCACAGCTGTCTTTCTTTTTTTCGCTCGACATTACGAGCACTGCTCCGTTTAAGCCCTCGCAGTCTGCGTTTACTTTAGCCGGCAGAGCTTGCGCTGAGAGGAGCTCTCTGTAAGGGACCGTCGGAAAAGTGCTTATTTTTTTCTTTTTTTTTTCTTTTTTCTGCTCCGCTCTGCGCGAGCTCTCCCTGTTGCAAGGGCTTAAGTGTGTTTGTTTGTGTGTGCGTGTGTGTGTTTGTTTGTTTGATGCTGTCTATGTTTGTGTATGTGTTTGAATGAGAGACAGTGTGGTGCTGTGTGTCTGTGTGTTTATACAGACAGCTTGTTATAGCCTTACCCCTAAAATATAACACTATATATGGAAAGCATCGTCAATGCACCGTGACGCACCGAGATATCGAATTGAACCGAATCGATGGCATGATAATCGTAACCGAACCGAACCGTGAGACCAGTATAGGTTCACAGCTCTAATCCGCATACTCAATTTTCTTCACGACTGGCTGATTTTTGCCCACTCTCGGAGCAATTGATTATGCACAGAGACAAAGTGCTCCGGCACTTCCAACTGTTGGGGTTTCAGGTCAACCGAGAAAAGAGCATACGGCGAGTATAGGATCTCTTCTCTCGGGCTGGAGCTGGTCACCATGGCAGCGCGCCTCTCCGGAGAGCGCGCTCAGCTGATGCTGTACTGTCTGAGAGAGCTCGACAGTAAAATAGTGGTCCCACTGAAACTATTTCAGAGGCTCCTGGGGCAAATGGCATCCGCTTCACGCCGCTCGGATCACTCTATATGAGACCACATCAGCACTGGCTTCACGATCGAGTCCCCAGACGCACATGGCACGCGCGCGCACACCGAGTCTCTGTTACTGTGCTGTGTTGCCGCGCCCTCAGCCCTTGGAGCGACCCCTCGTTCCTACAGGCCTGAGTGCATCTATGACAGGCGTCCAGTTTTGTTGTCGTTTCAACAGACGCTTCCAACTCAGGCTGGGGGCCTGTGCATTGCGGGCATGTGGCTGCGGACCGGGAAAGGTACCCAGTTGCATTGGCATATCGCCTGGAGCTGTTGGTAATGTTCCTCGCTCTCCAAGTTTTTTTCCGGTGCTAGAGCGGCAACACGTGCTGGTCAGGACAGACAGTATGGCGGCGGCGGCGTATATCAACTGTATGGGGGGTATGCGAGGAAGACTTAGGTAACCTCCGATTGCGGTGGCTATTACCGTCACTCGGGCTAGAGCCCCCTCCCCGAGCGGGCCTATGCCCTGAAGTGGAGTCTGTTCACTGAATGGTGCGTCTCTCCCCGTAATTTGCCAGATCAGCGTTGTGCTTTCTTTACGCCGAGAGAAGCTGGAGAGCAGGCTGTAGCCCTCCACACTCAAGGTTACGATTATCGATTAGAGCAGTGGTCACCAAACTTGTTCCTGGAGGGCCGGTGTCCTGCATATTTTAGTTCCAACCCTAATTAAACACACCTGAACAAGCTATTCAAGGTCTTACCTGGTATACTTGAAACATCCAAGCAGGTGTGTTGAGGCAAGATGGAGCTAAACCCTGCAGGGGCACCGGCCCTCCAGGAGCAGAATTGGTGACCCCTGGATTAGAGGGTCGAGGACCTGGAGGCATTTTTTCGGTCAGTGACTCGTGCCTGTAATTGGGCTGGCTTTTTCTCACGTCCTGAGACCCCGCCCGCGATATGTGCCCAAGTTTCCTACCACTCAGTTTTAATACCAGGTAGTGAGCCTGCAAGCGCTACCCTTGGAGGAGGCAGACCCAGCCCTTTCTTTATTGTCCAGATTGCGTCTTGCGTATTTTCAAAGAAGATTTTTTTAAAAATGTGTTGTACTTTCCCATTCACTGCGCTGAAATGTAAAAAGGGTCCATAGCAGTACATCAACCATATTATGTTATCTTTTACTTTATTTAGGACTAATGAGGGGTTAAGACATGTACTTAATCAAAAACTAACCTTAGGGGTAGTTCACCCAAATGTTACATTTACTTACCATTTAATGAGTAACACAGAATTTAAATATGTACACTGAACTGCAAATAATCTTTACTTTAAAGTCTATACTGCATGCACATATATTTAAACTTTTCCCCTCTGCGCTTTAATTATCACTATAAATGATCACAATCTCCCGTATAATCTAATGATAGTACTTTTGTTTGATAGTAATGTATAGTGTCTATATGGTATCTGTAAATGTTTAGTCTGTGAAATTGTTGGACAACCACCAAACACACATTATACATCAAAATAAACATGTCTATAGCTTACTAAAAGCCTTTATGTCTGTTCATATATATTTTATATAAATGCAGAGCAGCAAGACCCATGGGATTTCATCAGCCACTCACCATCAGAGTCCTCAGTGGAAGCTGAGAAGAGCAGAAGAGGAAGACAGGGAAGAGATGCCAGAAAAAAGGGGCAAGGAAATAATGTGTTATTTTGCTTTTTGAGTATAGGCAGGCGCAGTGGGTAGCACAATCGCCTTGCAGCAAGAAGGTCGCTGGTTCGAGCCTCGGCTGGGTCAGTTGGCATTTCTGCGTGGAGTTCTCCCTGCATTCGCGTGGGTTTCCTCCGGGTGCTCCGGTTTCCCTCACAGTCTAAACCAGGGGTTTTCAAACTGGGGGGCCACCAGATGGCGCTAGGGGGGCCGCAAAGAAATTTTAGATCAATGAGCCCACATGGATGAATTTTGTGTCCCGCATCATTCTGAAGGTTAATATATTTTTATTATAATTTGAGCTCAAAAGTACTGCAAAAATGAAGCTTTATGCTTATGTCATTTAAATGCAGTTGACACTTTCGTGACACAGGAAAAGAAGCGCAGCGGCCCGCCTTTGTGGACGGGGACTTTTATTGAATAAGCGCTTCTGGCCAGGCACTTCCTGATTGTGATTTTTGGCGCTTGTCTGCTGCCACTGACGGCGTTTACCTTTCACTTACGCTTACCTCTTTTACGCTAAACAACTAAATGAATGCTCAGGTTTGACTGACTATATTTCAGTTAAAATACATGATCAATAAGAACATTATCGGTGGCTGAAAGCACTACCCTGTTTATGGCTTGCGTTCCTAAGTAACCGAGGTGCTGCGGAGTACGCGCCTCTCTGCGCAGGCTTCACTCATAGAGAACAAATAGCATTTTAAAGACACGGCACAACATTGCACCTCGTCCACAGCGCGACAGGCTTTTACACTTTGCATTGTACAAATATCAGACGGTCCTCTTTGCAGCATGGCAAACAAACATATTAAAATTGTAGAGCAAAAAGTGCTGCAATAACAATGAATGGAGCTGTCATCACATCAGCGAGTGCTCAGTTTCACTCCTGTTACACTGGATGAGCTCTGCAGTGGACCTCTTACTCACATTGGTTCATAACTGGATGATTAAAAAAAACTAAATTGTATACACACTGAATAAAACCACTATAGTCTTTAAAAATTAAAATGTATCTGTTTGTGTTATGTAATAGGGCTAATAATTATTAAATATTAAAATGTATTAGTGCTCTGTATTTAATGGAGCTCAACATACCTGATCAAATTTTAATACTATGACTATAAATGCATTTTTGTTCCACTTTTTCCCATATTTGTTTGTGTAACTAATTTAAATGTAATGTTCATTATTATTATTAATAGAACAAACTGGTATGAACATTTTAAAGTCAGCAAAGCTTCTAAAATTATGCAAAGAAAAACTTGTGGCTCTTTGCACTTGAATACCCAATTCTAGATTGCATTTAGGAAATTATTTTTTTATCAGTGTAAGTCAGGATTGTCGACCTGAGTAAATTATGATGTGCACAAAAAAAAAAGGAATAAAAATAAACAAAACACACAGCCTCCATTGTAGTATTGCTAGTTACAACAGTACAGTTTACTGTTAACAGGCTGATGAATGACAAAACTCTTTAAAACTTTAAAGCTTTAAATCTTTAGATACATTTAGACTCTCAGCTGTAAGGGTAAATACAGAAGAGTCTAGCTGTGCACTCTCAGAAAAAAAGGTACAATGAGGGTACAATTTTGTTCCTAGAGGGAACAAAATATAAAATTGTACCTTTAAAGGTCCCATATTGGTCCTTAGGGTACAATTTTGTACCCAAATGGGCTATAAAGGTACAAATGTCCAGATTTAGGTTTGAAAGGTACATTTTTGTACCTTTTATAGCACATTTGGATACAAAATTGTACCGTAAAGGACCAATTTGGCACCTTTAAAGGTACAATTATATATTTTGTTTCCCTATAGGAACAAAATTGTACCTTCAGCTCATGATAAGATCAAGACACTATATAGCACTAATTTAAATGTATTAATACTAAACATTAATACTAAAATACATAATTTGAAAATATAATAAATAAATTGATTGAATTAAATATTTTAATAATTAATTTTTTTCATGTATTTAAATTACATTTTTTCTCAAAAATGTTAATAATTTAATTTATAATTGAATGTAATTTTAATCATTAAAAACGTAAATACTGGTCTTTGCTTACTGTTTAAGACCCTTTAGTTTATGGGATGTAGAATAAGAACCATGCAGAGTGACAGCATCTTCATACAGGTGGTGATGTTGCTGTCTCTTTAAGAATTTGGCTTGTTGAGACGTTATAGTAGTGTTTGTTACTGAGGCGGTCGGTAGAGTATGCTGGCTGTTTACACAGAACTTCGCACGCTTTTCAAAGAAAAGTCTATTTTGGAGTCCACACTTATTAGGTAAGAATGCATTAAAGATATATTTTCAGTCTCATTTTTACATGTGAAGCCGTGTTCTGTTGATTTTGTCTGACTCTCGGGTCTCGGCTTTCCCCCGCTTTAAGTGCTCCGGGCTGGCCTGCAGGATGGAGTTTGCTAAGATGTCTGCAGCTTATTAAAGAAGTTAATACAATGTGATATCGAAGTCACCGAGGGACATAACGTTATAGACGGTGAGTACTGTATGCTGTTAGTTTTCTCGGTGTAAAAGTTCCCTTTATTGCCTACGTTACGTATTCGCGCCTTATATCTTACGTTACGTTACTGCTTTATTAATTAGTGTTGCCATGGCGGAATATAATCGCAACCCAATTAGCAAAATACACTCGGGCCAGCTGCGGCGGCAGAAGCGCGACGCTGCCGTATCCGTGCACCGGAATCGGGCCGTGACCCGTGAGTAATGTGCGGTGTGGCCCGGAGCTTGCGCGACTAAAGTCTTCATATAACGTTACCTTGATATAAAACCTTTTGTTATTAATACTGGAAATTTGTAATTATCGATAATGTTTTATATTTTGAGGCCATTTTTCTAGCCACGGTTGACCGCTGAAATGTAATTTTAGACGGTTATATAAGTTAAGTTACACCGCCATTTTGTGAAGAAAAATCACAATTTTGTCACCGGCAAAGCCACTGATTATGTAAACGTGGCTAGTTACAAACGTGGCATGCGTAAGTTACATATCTTCGTTTCAGTGTCTAAGTTACATTAATGTTGAGGAGTGTTCACAAACTCTCATGTCCAGAATTGTTGGTGCTTTACTATCGTTTAACGTTATACTTATGTTAATGTAGAATTATTAACATACCATGTTGTATAAATCGACGTTTTAAGTTATACTTTGTTCTTTATTGTAATAATTTGTCTCATCTGTTCTGAAACTGGTACCTTGAGCTATTTTACCTATTTTATTAATATCTCAAAATAAGTAAATAGTTATTGCTTTATCTTATTGCTTTCCAGAAGTTTTTGAAGTTTCCAATTGTCTTTCAGGACAAGATTCAACAACAGAATGCAGGCTAACAGCATCAGACCAATGAAGGCATGTCATAAGAAAGCATGGCTCAGTTACAAGATGTATGTCTCATTATCTATACCATGGTTTTAATGGCTTACATACTATTTTAAATTTGTAGGTTTTTACTTACAAACAACAATGAATGTACACCCACATGTTTAAAATTATTTTCTAGGTTTTCATCGAAAGATGAGAGATCAACTGAAGAATGCGATGGACCTGACTCTAAGGTACTCTTTCTAAACTTTCTCCACTTGATTAATATTATTAAATTCTAGCTTTGTATGGATTCCTTCATATTTGTTTGTATGCCACATCTTATGTTCCAGGAATTGATTTTACAGCAGCACTTCTCATGTTGCCAACCTTGTTAAGCGAGACACTTCAACATTTCGTTGTGCTCCGGTGCGTATGTTGTTTTCTGTTTAGTATATGCTGTGATAAATGCATTTTATAATGCTTGATATTCTTTATATTAGGATGACGCAGTGGGTAGTGCTGTCATCTTACGGCAAGAAGGTCGCTGGTTTGAGCCTCGGCTGGGTCAGTTGGCATTTGTGTGAGAAGTTTGCATATTCTTCCAGTGTTCGTGAAGGTTTCCTCCAAGTGCTCCGGTTTCCCCACAAGTATAAAGACATGCGCTATAGCTGAATTTGGTAAGCTTATTTGTCTGTAGTGTATAAATGTGTGTGTGAATAAGTGTGTCTGGATGTTTCGTAATACTGGGTTGCAGCTAGAAGGGCATCTGCTGCATAAAACATATGCTGGATAAGTTGGTGGTTCATTCCACTGTGGCAACCCCAGATTAATAAAGGGACTAAGCCGAAAAGAAATTGAATGAATAAATAAAATTTATATTAGTCTTTTAATCTGTGATACTTTTTTTTAATCAGTGAATATTAATTATTTTACTTTCTATGCATGTGGATTTTCTCTTCATCAGTGATAGAGTGACTGATATTAATGTAATTATTGCTTTGTCATTTACAGTGAACCATCTTCACCACATCCAACAGTTCAAGTACACGAGGAGGCCACCGACTGGACAACTGTGTTAACAAGACGAGTCACGGCAGTCTTCAGAGTTGATGGGATTGCGATTGGCTGGCCAATGATGTGGACGAATATACATTTTTGACATATCCATCTTATTAGAAGAACACCCTGATGTTTCTGCAGTGGAATATTTTGAATGAACGGTGGACTGTGACAAGCCTCGATCTACTCCAGTTACCAGAGTGATCAACCAGAGTGATCAACCTTGTTTTTTGTTTCTCTACATGCTCTTGGGATAATCACAATCATCAAGTTAATCCAGCACACTGCTATCATTCATGCATAAAGCAAATTTTTAAATAACTTGTGGTCCTAATGACTATCAAAGAACATTTTCCAGATATGAGTGATTTACATGTCATGTTTATCAAAAGCATAAACACATATTTGTGTTACAACAAATTACAACTCCACTTGAGGATGATGAGGAGTAATCTACTGATGTTGAGGAAGAGGCTACTGATGTATTTGGTTTTCTGCACTGTTGAAGCAATTTATAGAGAAACATTGCCTTCATTCTGAAATTCAGAAAAAATGTTGATGACAAATTATTTATTATGACCGAGTATTCTGACTAAAGACAAATACTTTGGACTTTTTAAAGTGCAGTACTTGATGTAGCCTGTGTAATGTGTTTATAAATCTTAAACAGTATTCTTGTGGTCTTTGTATTAAGTGTAGATTATTTAGTTTTTATTTGTTATCTAAATTGTTCTTTTTACTGTTTTACATGTCTGCTTTATACTTGCTATGTAATTTTATTTCTTAACACATTCAGTTGTGAGTTGTAATGAAATATTTCTACATTAGTAAATAAAAATGGACATCTGTGAACCAGAATATTTTATTTATTTATTTGTGCATGCAGTCACTAAAGGATCAAAATGCCTGGGTCAGTACCCTGAAAATACTATATAATATAAAAAGGTACATTTCTGTACCTTCAGTGTCTAGGGTACAAAATTGTCCCTTAAAGGGTACAAATGTAGAAGGTACAATTTTGTACCTTTAAATAGAGGTACAAATTTGTACCCTTAAGGGTACCACCCCAGTGATGGGCCATTTGTACCCTAAAAGGTACAATTTTGTACCTTTTTTTCTGAGAGTGTGCATAGGCTGAAAAAAGCATAAAAATGGCATAAAAACTGTGTAAAGTGACGACTTGTACACAAAATATGGCTTGATGGAATAATCCAGTGAGAGCAGACCACAATGAGTACTGCGCATCAAGATTTGATCAATAGATTGAAGCACTAAAACCATGTCAACTCAACTAACATCTTACAAAAAATAATCCAGATAATGAATAATATAAATTTATTGAATAATATATAATAATATAAATGTATTGAATAATACAATAAAAAAAATTAAGTACAGTTGTTAATTTGAGGGGGTGGCATCATTTTTATTTTTGGGGGGTCCCCAAAAGAATTCAGCCTACACAAAGGGGCCCTCAGCTGAAAAAGTTTGAAAACCCCTGGTCTAAAGACATGCAGTATATGTGAATTGGGCAGACTAAATTGTCCGTAGTGTATGCGTGTGAATGGGTGTGTATGGATGTTTCCCAGAGATGGGTTGCAGCTGGAAGGGCATCCACTCAGTAAAACATATGCTGGATAAGTTGGTGGTTCATTCCACTGTGGCGACCCCAGATTAACAAAAGGACAAAGCCGAAGAGAAATTGAATGAGTATAGGCAATGATAGACAAGACAATCTTTGATTAAGATGAAGTGTTTTAAAAAGCTTATTTATTAAAATAAAGGTTACAAAGTAAAGAATAAATATATTGTGTGTTTGTATATTTATTTTACTGCCTTCAAGATTTTACATTGTAAACTAAAGAGAACAAGGGGGGAACAAATGTTGTATTTACCCTTTAACTACAGGGAAAAAGGGAGGAACAATGCTTCACTTTAATTAACAACCCTCAAATGTGGTATTTACCCTTTAAGTACAGGGAACAAGCGGGTAACAAGGGAGGAACAATGCTTCACTTTAATTAACAACCCTCAAATGTGGTATTTACCCTCTAAGTACAGGGAACAAGTGGGTAACAAGGGAGGAACAATGCTTCACTTTAATTTACAACCCTTAAATGTGGTATTTATCCTTTAAGTACAGGGAACAAGCGGGTAACAAGGGAGTAACAAGGCTTCACTTTAATTTACAACCCTTAAATGTGGTATTTACCCTTTAAGTACAGGGAACAAGGAGGTAACAAGGGAGGAATAATGCTTCACTTTAATTTACAACACTCAAATGTGGTATTTACCCTTTAAGTTTAGGGAACAAGGATGGAACAAATACTGTATTTACCCTTTAACTACAGGGAACAAGGAGGGAAGAAGCTGAACCTAAACTCACTAGTGTATACTTGAACACTAAAAACAGAGAAAACTACAGCAGCAGTTTTTATTGATTGAAGACCAAATTACTACATTTTTCTATAAAGCATCAGCTATACATTTACTGAAATGCAACAGTTAGCCCCCCTGTGCAAACAGCAGTAAAGATGCGAGCCTGTTTTAATCTGCATTGAACCCTGACGGTAGGCCTATATAATGCAAACTTATTTGTTGATAGTGAGTTATGGAGACATTGATGGCTGTGGTGAGATCGACGAATAAACATAAGGTAAGTAGTGTATGGAAATATATTTTATGTTGAATTGCAGATTTAAAATAGATACAGTTTATAATAAGGGTTCATAATTTTACAGGTTGTAAACCTTTTATTCATTAAACACCCCATACAAAACCCAAGCACTGAATTAGAGTACTAATGTACTCACGCAGGTGCATGTACAGTACATTTGCAGATAGCAATAGGTTGTCACCATCCTTGCATAATTCTTTATATGTATACAATACTTGAAGAAAAGTACATCGTAATATACTTTGCGTGATGAATATTTTATTGTTACTTCCCTATTACGCAAACATTATGGTTTGTTCCTTTGCAATTTAAAGAAAAGTACACCGTTATTTCACTGTACTTACGCAGTACTTTTCATGCTGACTATCTGGTTGTTACCCGCTATTACCCAAGCATTACAGTTTGTTCCCTTATACCTATGTAAACGTTATTTATACTTACACTATACGTACAGAAAAGTACACCGTTATTTCACTGTACTTACGTGGTAATTTTCGTGATGAACATCTGGTTGTTACCCCCTTATTACCCAAGCATTACGGTTTGTTCCCTTATACCTACACATACGTTTATTATACTTACACAGTACATACAGAAAAGTACACTGTTATTTCACTGTACTTACGCGGTACTTTGCGGGTTGTAAAAGAAAGCGTTACCCAATACTTAAGCACAAAAATGTTGAATACTTTAGTACTTCCACTTAAGTATGGTACTTAAAAAGCACTTCAACTTCTATTCAAGTCACCTTTTTATAGAGCACTTGTACTTTTCATTAAGTCTGGGTCTCTAGTACTTTATACATCTCTGCAGCAAGAAACTTCCTGGCAGGTGTGTGGAAGCAAGTTGAAGCTAAACTCTCTAGGAAGCTGGCCTTCCAGGATCAAGTTTAGAAATCCCTGGTCTAGATAAAGTCTTTACCTGTCTTTCATTTTCTAAAAAGCTGTTGCAAGTATACAATTTTTTTTATGATTTAAGAATACAACTTGATATTTTTTAAATGATCTGACAAATCTGAAAGGACATATTCTGAAAATGCATTTTTTTAATTAAATATATTAACACTTAATAAACATTGGTGGGGTTAATTAAAAATTAAGTAAATTATTTGTATTATTATTTTAAGTATACTTTTTCTAAGATTTTGCTAAAAACAAAAGCATGAAATTAAATCACCACGGCTCACAACATGTACTCTCTTTCTGTGTGTGTGTGTGTGTGTAACAGAGAGGGTAATAGAGTGTGTGCATTTGTTTGTACTAGGGTCAAGTTTTGAGGTGAGATTGACCTTAGTTTTAAGTGAAGTTACAAAAAAAAAAAAACAGCGAAGCGCAAATTATTTTATAATAATTATTAATAAAAAATAATTAACATTGAATTAAGATAAACAACTTACATTTGAATAGCTGAAGTAATGTTCTAATGATTTTAATGACAGGCTGCAGCAGATTTAATTGTAAGCTTTCATTTTCAATGTGTAGTAATATTTACTGCATTTCTGCCACACGTCCTTTGTCTTCTCAGATGAAACCACACTAAAATAAGTTACAATGACAAAACAGTCAATTTGACAACCTGTTGGTTTCCATTTTCACTTTTTGTATGTTTGTGTAAATTGTGTAGATTGTAATATCCATGCAACTTTATTCCATTAAAGTCAAACCGATAAAAGACACATACATACATACATGCATATATACATACAGTACATACTGTACAAAGGCAATCAGACTGTTTTGTCATTATGCCTCATCGATGTGTGGTTTAATTTGAAAAGTAAAATGGGGTCTAACAGAAATGCATTAAACAAAATACACACATATACAAATTCGAATCTGAATTGAGCTGCGAATCCGTTGAAATATTTGAAGTCCTGCGATTGGACCGTATGCAACCAGCCGATCGGATATGATGTACTCCAGTATTGTCCAAGCAGATCTGTGCGTGCGAGATGAGAAATGGAAGTTTATTAGGTTATTTTTTAAACTATAAAAAGTCTATATTTAAAAAAAAAACTTTTCTGTTCATAAATTAGTTGAAGCTAGAATTATTAGCCCCCCTGTTTATTTCTTCCCCAAATTCTGTTTAACAGAGCGGAGATTTTTTTCATTACATTTTTAAAGTTTTAATAACTCATTTCTAATAACTGATTTATTTATTTCTTTGCTATAATGACAGTAAATAATATTTTACTAGATATTTTTCAAGACACTTCTATACAGCTGAAAGGGACATTTAAATGCTTATCTAGGTTAATTATATTAACTAAGCAGGTTAGGGTAATCAGGCAAGTTATTGTATAACGATGGTTTGTTCTGTATTCTATAGAAAAATATATAGATTAAAGGGGTTAATAATTTTTTTTTTTACCTTTAAATGTTTTTTTTTTTAATAAAACAGCTTTTATTCTAGCTGAAATAAAACAAATAAGACTTTCTAGAAGAAAAAAAATAGATATCAGAAATAATGTAAACATTTACTTGCTCTGCTAAACATAATTTGGGAAATATATTCAAAAAAAAATAATAATTCAATGGAGGGCTAATAATTCTGACTTCAGCTGTATGTGATATCCAAAGTTATGTTTAACAGACCAAGGATATTTTCACAGTATTTCCTATAATAGTTTTTATTCTGAAGAAAGTCTTATTTATTTTAGTTTGGCTAGAGTAAAAACTGTTAATATAATATAATAAATATGTCAATATAATTAGTCCTTTAAGAATCTTAGTCTATAGAACAAACCACGATGGCTTTCCTAAGTTTTCTTAAACATAATAACCTAGTTTAGTCTTTAAATTGCACTGGCTGAATGGCTGAATATAGTATCTTGCTAAATAACTAGTAAAATAATGTGTAAGTGATAAAATATAATATAATATTACCATCATCAAAATATATCATTTTGGCAAAAACTAGACAAAAAAAAATGTCATTGGAAATTAGTTCTTAAAAATATGCTTAAAATTGGGTTGAAAACAAATCTATGTTAAATAACACTTGTAACTTGAAAACTTTAGAAAAAGGGCTAATTATTTTGGATACAACTGAATATCCCTATATAAATTCTCACACCCTCTAAAAAGTGTAAAATGAAAATAGAAATGGACTATTTGTTCAATAAGATGCCAATTTCCAGAGACATTCCTAGCAAAAAAAAACAAAAACAAATATTTGTTATGATCTGTGTCACTGAAAAACAACTTGCTATTTAGCTACTTAATTTATAATATACCCTTCTTGCTGTATAAGCTGCTTATTTTAACATTAGTTTAGCATTTACCACTGATGAACATACACATTTATATTTATATCAAATATAAATTAAAAATACTGCAATGTTTAGTCATAGATGTATTACACCACAATTCTTATTTTATCATATTTCTTATATTTCCATAGTGATTTATGTTCATATATAAACAAGTAGCTTCTCTTCCATGAGCGATGTTCACTCCATTCATTCTAACAACTTTGTAAAAAAAAGTGAAACTGTTCCACACACATTTAATTTAACTACATTAAAGTCTTTATCTAGACCATTTCCTCTTTATTTAATTTATATTTTTATATTTGTGTAAACTCCCCAAGAGAAAAAACCCCATAAGCATCTCCAGAGTCATGATAGAATTTAAATACTCTAGACAACATTTTATTAGTTTCCTCATAGTTTAATTATTTCAGAGGCTCCACTAACAGAATTCAAATAACAAAACAATGACTTGTACTGTATATCAAGGGTTTATTTAAAGATTGAAAAACTTTAAAAAGGAACAAATTCTTCATTTTGAGATGAAAACCCAGTAAAATGCAACACTTAGTTCCAGCCTTCACGTCATCCCAAATAAGCTGAGTGGATCTGGCTCAGCATTCACCCTTTTTGGAGATTAATATGATGTTGAGCTTTTCCTTACTGCAACAAAATAGTCAGTTTAAAGAGAACATTAAAACAAGTCAATAATACAAACATTACAAACTTGAATTACATGTAGGTCTACTTACAAAATAGTCGCACACAGATTGCACTCATTTGGGTACGTAATTCCATCTGTACCACACACAGGCGTATAATCATCGGTGCAGGCGGGCAGGAGCAGGTGGTATTTACCGCAGTTTGGCTGTAAAAAAATGCACATACAAATAGCTGGTAAAAAATGGATAAAAAAAGATAGAGCATAAGGATATATTGCTCAACTTACCACTAAAGGACAATCATCAGCTGCTGTTGCCATGGCTGTTTATAACAACATAGATGCAAAAAACAATTAATAAAGTGTTTTCTACACAACTATTAGTAATGATTAAACATAAAAACAACATTATTTTTGATACAAAACATGCTGGAAACATCCAAATTTGATGTTTATTGATTGTCAAAATTAGTTTCCAAACTCACCAGCCAAAGAAAGTAGAAGAAAAATCTTTGCCAGCATAGTTGTTTGTTTACAGCGATGTGATGACAAAGTAATTAATCACTTTCAGAGGTGGTGAGTTCCTTTTATTGAACTTTATTTCCCACCCACTGAGCGGAGTTGTGTAATATTCAGTTCTTGTGAAAAACTGTTCCAATGGGTGGAGTTATGTGAATGTTTACAAATTTAAGAATATATATATATATATATATATATATATATATATATATATATATATATATATATATATATATATATATATATATTTTTTTTTTTTTTTTTTTTTTCTGATATTTAAATGGATTTTAATCCTTTAAAATTAATTGTTTACAATATCCAAACTTTTACCAAAAATGACTGATGTATGAAATGTATCTAATTATGTTCAAATAAACCTTTTTAGATGTTCGCTGGTGTTACAATGCATTTTTCAATTTCTGTTTTTAACAACTCTTATACTTTAGTTGAGAATGATTGAATGTTGTAACAGGCCACTGTGAATATTAAGCTAAATATTTTGTAATGGTTTTATAAAAGCAAGAATTTAATGTACAGAGACTTTTTCTTAATGTTTGCCTGCATTGAACAAATGAGCTCCTGTGTATTCAAATCAAAATGGGTGAAACAAGAAAACAACAAGAAGAACAAAAGTACACTTTTGAATTTAAAGACACAGTGAGTGGTTTTTCTCTTAACCATTTGTGAAGTTTATTTATAAACTAATTTAGAGAGGATCACGTGCTTATGATTGCTTGCAGCCGGCCCCGCATTATTTAATTTATGATTCACCAATTAGATAATTCCTAAGCCACTATAAATACCCTAATTTCCATATAACAGCCATCTTCATTTTGAAAAATCCCCCCTTCCACCCCTACTCCTCCTTTCCTAGTACTGTTGTCTCACAGCAAGAACGTCACTGGTTCTAGACCTTACCAAGCGAGCCAACATTTCTGTGTGGAGTTTACCTGTTCTCTCTGTGCTCACATGGGTTTCCACTTGGTTTCCTGGTTACCTCCCTCCGTTCAAAAACATGCAACTTAGTTTAATTGACTAATTCAAATCAGCACCATAGACATGCTCAGAGTAAGTAGTTATCTCTTAAGAGCAATCACTATCTGTTTATTAGCTACTACAGCAGGGGAGTTCTCGAGATCTACCTAAGCTCAAACTCCCATCTCGCCTTGCAAATGGGTGAAAGCCCTGGGCTCGAGGATCTTATGAGCTCAGGGCTCTCTCCAGGGACAACATGCCAAACAAGCTTTATAATCAATCATCTGTGAAGTGTAAAGTCTTGAAAAAATTTTGGATTTAGCTTTGTTTTCTGTTTGCTCTTTGTGCATGTACTGTATTGTCAATCTCAATTCAAGTAAATGAATTAAGGTGACAGTCATGCTATTGGTAAAATTAATGTGCCAGTTTGTCATTTTACCAAACTATCCATTTGTCTTTCCCTGGACATAACAAAAATTTACACTTAAAACTCATTGGGTTTACAATTTCTTTATATTTCAAATTGAAACAAAATGTTACTTGAACCTTTTGAGTCATGAATGTGGCAATATTTGTTGTTTAATTACTTTTGTAAAATTTCAAACACCATAAAACTGCTTGTCCCCACAGCTATGTACTGAAGGAAAGTGTTTAATTTTGAGGGCGAAAAAAAGAGATTTTTCTATCATTTAAAATACAACTTATGTATAACAATCAATGTGAATGATATAAAAAGTAGTAGTAGTCTCCTTTTGCCTCATGTTCAAAGATTTGCGTGGAAATCATACTAAAACATTGCGTATGCACAAAGCTGTAAATGTGCGTACGCAGAAAAAAATTCAGATGTATGAAACACTGTGTAGGCCGAATCCTGGGCCGGCCCAAGCCTTCAGGGGGCCCTAAGCAGGATTTTATTTGGGACCCCCTTAGTGCAAACAATATGACAAATTATCATCAATACTTGATAATTCGCACTAAATTTAAAACACACATTATCGATTTTATTCGCTGTAGCTGTTTTGCTTACATCATAAAGTATATGTTTTAAGACAATTCTAAATATTATTCTGCAGACACAACTTCCTATTGATCCAACTTTTTATATGACTACTTGCCACAAATCTAAATAATTAGACACAAAACATTATTATGGGCTGGCAGAAACAAAAGCAGCTGAAAGTAGCCAATAACATACTTATTTTTATTATTATTCAGGCACAAGACGCTGCCAAACAGTCAAACATAGTAACAATAAAGATACATTTTTTTTAAATTGGATATAAATTTTAATACTGAAAAAAATCCATATTGTATTTTGTAGTTCAAATAACTTAAAACATATATATAAATTAAAATCAAATTAAATCAGGAAGCATTTTCTAGACATACTCGCATATAAATCAAATGAGTAAATATGTACAAAAATTATTCAGTTTTCAGAAATAATTCTAAATCAAGTGAATTTTTTTTTTGTAAAATAATTTAATCTGCCAATGAGATGAGTAAAATCTTATATAAAACCTAAAACAATATTTTTTATTTACCCTAATTGGCAGATTATTGAGCTTTTTTAATGAAAGATTTGCATAATTTTGACTAAAAATCCTTCTAGAAAATGTTTATTGGTTTAAGAATTCTTAGATATTAGGACTAAAAATCACACAAAAACTATAAGAAAGAAAAATTTTTTGCAGTGTATTTACCAACTGTCAATTGTATAAATCAGAAGCGTATTTTTTATCACCAAGTTCATGAAAAAGCATTTTGCTGCTGTTCCGGGCACTGCTGCTTCAATCACGATATCAATGATTCTGCGATATATTGATAGATCACAAGAAAACCAGCCACAATATATCACAATTTTGGTAAATGAAGGGGGAAAATGCATCAAAAATTAATGATGAATTTCTTTTATAAACACGCATTTATAGAATTGCAACAATGTAAAACAAGCGCACATCTGTCAAACAAGCTTTAAAATGCTGATGTGCAGAGAGGAGTTTATGACTGAAGAGAGCACATCTCTATCAGAGCAGCAAAATCTCAATTTAGTGGCATATGCATTTAAGAAAAAAACTGCCAAAATAGTAATTTATTACTTATTATTATTCATTAAAACACTTATTACAACTTGACCAACTAATTTTATGTAAACATGGAAACATTTTGTGCTTAGCCCTGGTTGATTTTTAATAAAAAAAAAAAAAATGTTTTCCCACTATTTTTTCAACTGATCAGAATGCTCTGGTGAGCACAGACTCCTCTGAGCACGTATGTTTTCAGCAGTGGAGAACATTAGTTCCTTCGGTTGGGGAATTTCAGTGCTATACAGTGGATTTAATCTTGGAAAATCCACGTATGCTAGTCCATATGTAAATTCTGCCATGATGACTGTCCCTTAGCTGTTTGAAAGTCTCTTTAGCTTAAAAGGATGGCGTTTGCTCGCTTCAGGTGTGCTTATATGCTGGGATAATTGGCAATAAGGCACACCTGCGCAAGCTTACGCTGCCAATTCATTGCTTCATTGGCCCGTTTAATATTCTTTCAGACAAGCGGCTTCTGAACCGAATCCTCCCACATGTGGATTTTCCAAGATCTAATCTACTGTATAGCACTTCCGTTCCCGAAGGGTTACTTCTGTAACCTCAAACGTTATTTACTCAACTATTTAAGTTTTTTAATTCTCCTAATATTTTTTTGCCAAAATACCATCTACAATACTTTGACAAGTTCTGTAAGAGTCAAAAAAACGCAGGGCCCTTCAAATTATATGTTAATGTACTATTGATATCTTTATATATTTTGAGTTAAAAAGTTTGAGCACATAATAAGTTGCACTGGCCGCGGGCATGCGCGAGTAATATAGTGAAGTAAAAGCGTGTCTGTTAGAAAGAAACTATAGTGGCAAATTCGGGGGAGCTGGATGTCTGAAACACACAAATACATTGGCCCAGCTTGGACAGAAGAAAGTGTCTGTATGCCTGAGATTTTCACCATTGCAATGGCTCATCTGTCTGTCAGTTGTTTACATGACGCTGGTGTATGTCCGATGATCCGCCATTACGGGAAGTGCCACCTGGTGGCAGCTGGGTGTACTGTAGCTAAAGCGGTTATCTGCTGCAGTCAGTGTGGAAAACTGATTAATTAAATCGGATCTTTTGTATATTTAGGTAAATATGTTGGCGCCCGAGTATGTAACTCGGTCAGAAATAACACTATAAATGGGCATATATTTTGTCCCACCACTAATTCACAACTCAACAAACTAAAACGAAAGTCACACAATAATTTCAAGCACTCTTGGGGGCCCCTGGTGGCCACATGGCCCTAAGCAGCCGCTTAGTTCGCTTATGCCTTGGGCCGGCTCTGGCCGAATCTCACGCATATTCTGTTTGTACATCTGAATGAACGTGAAACTGAGCGCAACATTCACGAGCACAAAACCCCTCCCTGCCTCTGCCCCCGTATGAATATGCTAATGACTCTACTTTGGCAAAACCAATGACTGTGGGCAAAACCCAACGAAAAAGCAATGGCAAAATCAAGCAAAAAGAGAAACTTTGAACAGAATGTGAATTGAAGGTGCTGCTTTCGGACGTAACGTTAGACCGGAGAAAAACTGTTTTATTTGCAAGTTTGTCCTCTGGAATTAATATAAAAGAAAAAAAATAGAGTGGGAAGAGTTTTATATATATATATATATATATATATATATATATATATATATATATATATATATATATATATATATATATATATATAGTGGGGAGAGTTTAGCTGATGCGGTTAACACAGTTGGGTCTGAACATCGCACTGAGTGGATTAAAAAAGAAATAGTGCGATCTATAGGTGTACATTTTGTAGCGTCTTTAACGTCCTAAGTGCCGCAGCTCGTTAAACCCATGGTAACATGTTTTGACACGTTCAAGCATGAACTCGGTTCGAATACAGCGGCTGATGAACTTACTCTTTATTTTCCCCGCTACATATCAGATTTTGCCTATATACTCTTTATCATGAGAAAGACAAGTGGGAATCATTAATAAGTCTGTGCATCAAATTTAATTTGCATATTTATTGAATGGAAATGTTTCTGATACACTTATGCCAGTTCATCCTCAGATGGTGCCTTTATATCAATGTGCATGCATTAGATTGCTCCGATTACATTGGGAAAACCGGCGACCGCTGCAAATTGCGCTTTAATGTTTGGATGGTCAACTGTATGGTATGGAAACCTTATATACTAGATATGCGGATGAACCCGTCTCATACAGCTGAGAAGACACTTTGTAGAGTGCAATTTAACACAACTGCCACTAGGAGTCGCCAATGGAAATAAAACAAAAAATGTGCATACGCCAGCCATAAAGCTGGCGTGGAGCTGCGCACATTCCCATGTTCAGTTCATCGTTAGTAAATCCAAACGTGCGTGGTTCTGAGCATGAAACCTGGCGTACGCAAAGTTTTTGTGCGTACGCAGCGTTGATACATGAGGCCCCTGGAGTGCTACCTATTAACAAAAAAATCTATTTAGAAACATACACTATATATGACAAAACTTGATGTTCTTCTTTCCATTTCCTGAAGCTTTTCACATGCCTGGTGTGACCTCCTTTATTATAACTGTAAAAAATATATATACAAATGGATAAATACTTCACTGTAAAAAATATGTAAAATGGTGAAAAACCAGCAGCTGTTGTTGTCTGAACTTAATCATTAAATAACACTAAAACTAATTTTATGTTATGTTATGGTATGTTAAGGTAAACTACCGTATTTCATTAATTTATATCATACATCAGTGTTTTGAAGTATGAAAGTCTACACATCATACATCTATTTATTTTAAAATACAAGTGCCATGCTGGGAATTCTAGGACAGTCAACTTTTCAAAAATTACAGCACATATTAGGGAAACATACTTTTAAATTACAATTTTTACTGTAGCGTGGTTACAGTTTTTTTAAATATTATAAATACTAGTGTTTTTGAGTGTTAGGTATACTGCCTATGTTTTAGTCTAGTATTATTTACAAATTCATTCATTCATTTTCTTGTTGGCTTAGTCCCTTTATTAATGCGGGGTCGCCACAGCGGAATGAACCGCCAACTTATCCAGCACGTTTTTTTTTTACGCAGCGGATGCCCTCTCGGCCGCAACCCATCTCTAGGAAAATTATTTACAACTTGTTAATGTTAACTTGTTTTACTGTAGCATGGTTACAGTTTTTTGACAGTTAATTGCAGTCATTTTTATAGTGTATTTTCAACATTTTTGTTACTGGTGTTACTGTGTTTTAACCCTAATGTGCTGTTGGAGATGTTTTCATCCATTCTGGATAGATTTTGAGTCTTAGTTTGGCCATAACATTTTCTGTGTTTCAGCTAGCGAAATGATTTTTGGTGACTTATTTTTTAAATATATTAAACATATTTTGAGAAAATGCTTTGAAATAAAAAAAAAACCTTTAACAATACACTTTGGGCAAATTTGCTACCTTTTCGTTTTGTTCGGGGTGATAACATCCACTAAATTAAAATGCTGCATCAGCATTTTTTTTTTTTTTTGCATAAATCTGTTAATCAGTCTCAGTCCTGAGCAAAACTACTAAATGTTTTTAAAAATTACAGGATTTTAACTCCTATATTCATGAATGAGGTCACTGATTTGGTGGGGAAAAAAACTAATAAAATGACTTATTTTCAATATAAAAAGTAATTGTAGACTGAATTGTGCTGCCAACTGATGATCAACAGTTAAAATTTGTGAGTTTTATTCAAGATTCATTCATTCATTCATTTTCCTTTTGGCTTAGTCCCTTTGTCAATCTTGGGTCACCACAGCGGAATGAATCACCAATTTATCCACCAAATGTATCATGCAGCGGATGCCCCTCCAGCTGCAACCCATCACTGGGAAACATCCATACACACCCATTCACACATATACTTACTGCGCCACCGTGACGCAATAATCAAGATTAAATATATTTAATTTTTAATCAAGGATGCTAAATTTTATAGTGTCATGGCGTTGCAATTAAAAAATGTGGTTATAATGGAAGTCAATTGGGCAAAAACAGCCTCAAAAAGTACATTTGGGAGAAAAAAATTATCTTCCAAAAAACTAACAATGCATCAAAGGCAATATTGTTACTAATCTTTTACATAAAACTGTAATATTGCCAGAAAGTGGTGTATAACACAAATGGATAAGTTGCCAGTTTCGCTGTGGCAACCCCAGATTAATAAAGGGACTAAGCCAAAAAGAAAAGAATGAATGAATAATATAATATATGAACAAAATATGATTTCTCTCTTGAAGCAGCACAAACAGCCATGACATTACCACAGTAGACAAAATGCTTCATGAACACTGGCCAATATTGGTAACAAAACTCCTGCTGGCTTTTCTTCCTTATTTCATCTTCTCTGGTATTTGATTTGCAGACCCTAGATGGAGAGCTAACAGATATTTGTAGAGATAGAAAAATAGAATACTTTTATATCTGCAGAGTAGAATTACTAAATAAAAAATGTTTTGTAGATTTGTTCCTGGGTGTATGTGTATGTAGTTATTCAACATGATTTTCTTGTTTTTAGATTTATACATTTTGTATTGTAGTACAGTGTAGTGATGTACAAATGGAATCAAGTTTAGTGATGGACTGCTAAATTTCCTGTCTGCAAAACTAACTTATATTTGTAAAGTAAATTTATATTAATAAAAACACCTTGAAATAGCGATCTTATTGTCCAGTCACAGGGTGAGGAAGTGCCTTGCCCATTGTTTTTATCAGTGTTGTCAGTTTATCAGTCTTGATGATTATCAAAGTCTGTTTCATAATTTGTTGAATTACATTTACACACTATTAATGCAAGTGATAACTGTAGAAGTTTAGAAATAATTTGCTCAAAAACATGATGACCTTGTGAGTGGAAAATATATTTAACCCCCTTCTTCTGCAACTGCATTTTTGGCCTAAATTCAGAATGGTTATTCGCCATTTTAATTTCAGGTTCCATAAGGTTATGATTCAGTGTTAAACTGTTTTCTCATATAAAGATCAAAAATGACCCAGAAATGGATTTATGTCTCATTTATTGCCCCTCAAAAAAGCCATAGAACCAGAAGCTCCTTAATGATCATATTTGGAATAATTGTGAATGTTAATGAGCTCTACTGATGTACTGTACTCTGAAAAAAAGTATTTTTAGATATAAATATAAAAAAACTAGATTAAATAAATAAAATAAAGTGTTGTAGTGGTTTGTTATAGGATGACGTAAATAAGCCTAATATAAACCACACGACAGAACAACCTTTTTTGCTCCAGACAGTAGTGTTTTGAGTAAAATTTAGGCAAAATTATAATTAAACTCAATAAAACATACAAACAGAGATTCATTGTGATCTTTTTGAAGCTATAATGTAAATGTAAATACTGCCAGGAATTAATACCATCCACCTGCATGAACAGGTGACATTTAATAAAGTGTTTTTGTTATTCTTTCCCTTCAGAAAAATTGCAATCAGAGCCCAGTGATAAGACACAATGCTTAAAAGTGTTAAACACAATACTCAGCAGTCTACATATGTTTGTTATAAATATATCTGGCAAATTTCACGATCAATAAACAAAACGTACAATTAAACAACCTTACACCTCTTTAGGATGTCGCTGAATAAGTGAATAATCTGTATATCCTGCATTTTGCAAGCTTTAAATTGATGGTTGGTCATTGTAGCTTAGTAACGCATAGGAAAAATAAATGCTGTGCTGCCTTTTACATTGGCCCTATTCACACATGGTATTCAGATTTTTTTTAATCGATCTGATCTCAACTGGACAACTCAAGTACAGGTGCGAACTAGGTGTGAAACGTTTTGAGCTTGTCCACTTTGGACCACATCAAGAGGTGGTTGAAAATGTATTCAATCGGATTGCCCTATATAGTAAACACAAATGTTGTTGAATCCATTGGAATAGTCCCTAAATGGCTGGAGAGGCTGATTTAAACTGCCATTGGTAATCTTGGTAATCTAAAAAGTTTTGTATTTGAGGTTTTCTCAACAGTGCCCTTATGTTTTGATTTATTTATTTTTTGCAAAAATAAATAAGAAATATGGCTGCTACCTATCTTCAAACATGCAGCAGAAATCATGCAGTGCCCATAAAGAGTTTTTGATGAGGTACATGTTTGTGAAAGTTTTATTTAGTGTTTATTGTCCTATTAATTATTTTAGTCTAGTCTAAGCAACATTCATAAACTCTAGTTTAAGCCTCCGCACATTTAGATAATGCATGTTTTGGATTATCTTTCTTTTTGCAAAATGATTTGCTTTTATCCTTTGCATTATGTTTTTTATTCACCTAATTTAATTACGTCTAATGTTCTAAATTATTTAAACAGACAATAATATTTAGTATTAGTACTAATTAGTATTTATTTATAGACAATAGCAAATATACAAAGGGGTGGTCCAGAATGTAATTTTAAGGCTTGGTTGTGTTTATAAGGTTGTGTCATGATCAATTTAAAAAAATAAAAACACTTACTGGTTGTAGCCATAGACCGTCTCGGGTTACGTATGTAACCATAGTTCCCTGAGAGGGAACGAGACACTGCGTCTAACCAGAACGCTAGGGGAACACCTCTTTTATACGCGTCTTGAAGCACATGTGAAATCAATCTAATGTAATTAAGCAGGTGTCGTCAGACCAGAGAGTATAAAAGCCTGTACTGAGCATTCAGTTTCAACTTCGAATTTGCTTGAAAGAAGTAACAGGCAGAAGAAAGTATGGCGGAATACGCAGTGTCTCGTTCCCTCTTGGGGAACTATGGTTACATACATTACCCAAGACGTTCCCCATCTAGGGAACTTCAACACTGCGTCTAACCAGAAGGCTAGGGGAATGCAATACCCACTAGGCCAGACTCACTGCTGACTGTGAACGCACACTACGCAGTGAGAATGGAGGACCCTGGTGAGGGGTCTACATCGAGTTGATAGTGATGCACAAATGTATGTGGTGTCGACCATCCTGCCGCCAAACAAATGCAGTGGCTCAAATGGGGGAACAGAGATGCCCTTGAACACCAATGTTAAATCCCATGTCGGTACTCTGTGTGTGCTGACAGGTCTTAGCCTTATGGCTCCACGAAGCAAGCGACGAATTAGCGGATCCTGCCCTAGTGACTCATCATCTAGGGGAGAACGGTAAGCCGCTATAGCTGACACGTACACTCTCAGAGTGGATGCAGCTAACCCAGCAGACAGGTGATCTTGGAGAAATTCCAGCACTGAGGCTACCTGACAGCTGACTGGGTTCAGCTGGTGTTCTCTGCACCAAGCTGAAAAGAGAGCCCATTTTAGGGCATAAAGCTTCCTTGTGGAGGGAGCCCTGGAGCTTAGAATGGTCCGAGCAACCTCGGTTGACAGTCCATACTCTATGAGGTGGGCCCCCTCAGAGGCCACACACACAGTTTCCACAGGTCGTGTAGGGGATGAAGTATCGTTCCTCCCGCCTAGGACAGAAGGTCCCTTCTGATGGGGATCTCCCACAGGAGACCCGCCAGCAGGGCTATGAGGTCCGAAAACCAAATTCTGGTAGGCCAAAATGGGGCTACCAGCAGTAACTGTACTCCGTCTTGACGGACCCTCTTCAGGACTCCTGGGAGCAGAGCGACCGGGGGAAAAGCAAACACATGTAGCCTTGGCCATGTCTGAACCATGGTAAGCAATGCGTGGTCTCTTGGGAAGCAAACAGGTCTACCTGTGGTTTCCCGAATCTTTCCCAAATGGTCTCCACCACCTCGGGGTGAAGTTTCCATTCCCCGGATCTCACCCCCTGCCTCGACAGGAGATCTGCTCCCATGTTTAGATGGCCCGGGACATACATTGCCCTGATGGACAGAATTTTGTTCTGGGCCCACAGGAGGATCCGATGTGCTAGTTTGCATAGCATTCGAGACCTCAGACCCCCCTGATGGTTGATGTAAGCGACCACTGATGTGTTGTCCGTGCAGACTAGAATATGATGGCCCCCTAGATCTGGGAGAAAGTGTTTTAAGGTCAGAAACACGGCCATCATCTCCAGGCAGTTTATGTGCCAGTAACGATGATGTTCTCCCCATCGTCCCGCTGCGGGAAGCCACCTCAGGGTTGCTCCCCATCCCGTTAGAGAAGCATCTGTCATAAGCATAACACGATGACAGACAGCCCCCAACACTGGGCCTTGGGACAGGAACCAGGTCATTTTCCACATACTTAAGGCTAAAAGGCAGCGCCGCGAGACCTTGATCATGCGGAAAGGATTCCCCTTCAGGGAAAACCCCCTGGATTTGAGCCACCACTGCAGGGGTCTCATGTACAGCAGACCAAACGGAATTACGCTGGCTGCTGCTGCCATGAGACCCAACAACCTCTGAAAGTGTTTCACACTGATGAACTGGCCTAGTTTGACTCTGTGTACGGCTGACTGAATCGAAGCGATTCGTGGCGGGGACAGACGTGCTCGCATTGTCATGGAGTACCATAGCACACCTAAAAAAATGGTCGTCCTGGCTGGAACAAGCACACATTTTGCAGTATTCAACAGAAACCCCAACCTTTTGATATGGGTGAGAACGACATGACGATGTCGAACTGCCATATCGTGAGTCTGAGCTAGAATTAACCAATCGTCGATGTAGTTTAGGATACGTATACCCTGCATACGAAGTGGAGCTAGGGACGCAATCCCCCATCCTTTTTGGGAACTATAAATACCGGCTGTAAAACCCTGACTCTCTGTCGAGTGGGAGAACACACTCTATTGCTCCTTTCTTTAATAGAGCCAGTACTTCCTGTTCCATAACCAGCGCCTGTTCTGGCTTCACTACGGTGGGTGTAATACCGTTGAAGTGAGTTGGTCGTACACAAAACTGTATTTTGTAGCCGTGTTCCACTGTGAACAGGACCCACTGAGACACCATCAGCAGGTGTTTCCATGCTGCCAGAAAATGTGCTTGGGGTACCAGCCTCTCGAGACTGGCCTCTGGTTGCTCTTGGACCTCCCGAAGAAGGAGTGGGGCCCCCAATGCCCTCAGACACTGAGGAACGCCCACCCCAAGAGACACAGAGCCCCCCACCAGCATAAGTGGTGAGGTGGTCTCTCCCTTTCTCCACGGACCCTGGTTCAGTGAGGGCGTCGAATAGTGCTCTCGATGTCTATGGGGGGCCTTGGGAAGCCTGACTCCCAACACGTCAGGACTTCCTTTTATCCTTTGCTCAGGCTGAGAGCGTGCTCTCCAGGCCCTCTTTTTCTGAGGGGGAGCCCGGAAACAACGCTCTCCTTTTGTACCACACGATATGAGGAGCTGGTTGACGGCTGGGGCTGTCTTTTAACAGCCCCCCGACTTTTAGGTTTTGGGGAAAGAAAGTCCCAGAGGGAGCTAGAGCGTTTTTTAACTCGGTCAAAGGATTCGGCGACTCGATCGACGGCGTTGCCAAAAAGCCCTGAGCTCGATATTGGAGCGTCCAGGAAAATAGCTCTGTCTGTTTCTTACACCTCTGCTTGTGTCAGCCAGAGGTGCCAGAGGTGAGCCAGAGATCGCCAGAGGTGCCGCTCAGTAGTCACCAGGGTGGCCATAGATCGCCCCAAACTAGAGGCCTTTTTAGTAGCCCTTAAAGCTAAATCCGACGCCCAAAGAGCTTCTCGAAGCTGTTCGGGCGTCGCTCCCCCGCCATCTAGACACTCTTTAATTAGGTCAGCCTGATATGCCTGCAACATTGACATAGTGTGCAGGCATCCGACAGACTGACCAGCCGTCATAAATGCTTTGCCGACTAGACCTGATGTTATTCTTAATGGTCTAGACGACACAGGAGGGACCCTTGCAGATTTTAAATCTGGACGCAGATGACGCGCTAAATCCTCTTCTATTAAAGGCATTTCTGTACATGCTTTTTCCCTAAGCCCACGAACTGCTGAATAAATAACCGTTTTCGTTGTCATTAAAAGTGCTGAATAAGGATTTTTCCATGATTTAGAAACAGCCTCATGTAGCTCGGGGCAAAAGGGGAGGTCCCTCAGTAGAGGATCTACTCTGCTGGGAGCTTCTGACACTCCCGAAGGAGGATTAGATCCCACGGATCCAGAAAGAGAAAGGACAGAGTCCGTCTCCATCTCATCCGCCAGATCTAGCTGCGAACCCCACGACCGAAGTAGACGCTCAGCCTCAGCACGAGCGGGACCCGAACCACGAGGAGAATGCGCCACGGGAGCTTTATTAAAGAACTCCCTCCGACTACGCAGCACTTTGCGGAAGAGAGCGTCACAGTGCCCACAGTCAGCATTCTCAAATGCTGCCAGGGCAAGCTCCTCTCCCAAACACTCTAAACACAAATCATGTGAGTCATCAGCCGTAATAAAGCGAGGGCATGGAGGCACACAACGTTTAACGTTTTTCTCTACCATATCAAAATAAAAAAGTAAGTTGTCAGTTTTTTTGTATTTTGTGTATGCAAGTCAGTAATGAAAGTTAACAGAAAGAGGGTGTATTTTCACGTGCGTGCTTCTTGAAAGCAAAGAAGTTGATACTGAAAGCTCAGTACAGGCTTTTATACTCTCTGGTCTGGTGACACCTGCTTAATTAAAAGAGGTCAGCCTGATAAAAAGAGGCGTTCCCTTAGCGTTCTGGTTAGATGCAGTGTTGAAGTTCCCTAGATGGGGAATGTAAAATATATGGACATAGTATCCATGACGTCACCCATAGGTTTCTAAAGAGCGCAAAAGAAGCCACAAGTAGGCGCGGCCAACCGTCGCCATTTTGTTCTCACGTCATCACACCCACGGCGGGATACCAAACAAGGGCAAAGAGGCGGAGAGTGAGCAGAGCTACAGACACTTGCTGGCATTTTGCTTGGACCTGGGTCAGACACACTTTACTTTGGGAGAACACTTAATACTTGTGACTCGTTTGTATTCTGACCACTTGTGCTTGGATGTATACTATATCAATAAAGTGTTTAGACTTTTAAAAACACTGCTGTAATACATTGAGCCACTAAACTGTTCTTTTGACGTTTTCCTACAGGAGGAAAACGAGAATTACTTCCAAACACTTCAGATATAGTCTGTGTAAGTTAATGAAAGACTATTGATGAAATCCAGCATAACACTGTATGACAACGCTTCAGATGACTGTTCTAGAACCTACAGCTAATCAATTCGTCAGATTCTGGAGTGCATTACAGCTCTAAATATAAATGATAAATGATCTTAAATAAAACAAATACATGTACAGAGATGGTATATAAGTATATAACTTTACTCACATGGGAAACAGAGGCTACGTGAATGGTTTGTGAGCACAATTAAGTGCACTCAGCATGCCATGCCATCTAATAATTGTAGGAAACAAGTCCAAAAGGCAGTTGACTGTGTAAAGCCACATAAAACAACACAGAAAAACAATAAATATGCCAAGTTCAATGGCTAATCTGCAGGATTCAGCTGAGGTGACGTGACGGCGACCAACGAGACCTAGCTGTCACTCAAGTGGCCACTCCCTTAATTATGCAAACTTAATATACTGTAACTTAATATAAAGGACATGGATGAGTTATAAAAAAAAACCCTCACAGTTGTCATGAAGGGTAATATTAGCTAGATTAACCAAAATCTTTTTTTGTACCAGGCTGTAAACACCTTTTTTTCTGCTGTAAACTTGGTCATTCTAACATTTTTAGCTTCATCTCTGCTATAACGTTACAGCGCCATGGCCCTAGCCTGTGCAGTTTGTATGTGCAGTAATGAACCTGAGAGTAATCTCACAGGGGGCGGAAGTATTTTTTGTAGTCCCCAAAATTCATTCTTTGCAGGCTTTGCTAAGCTAACTGTAAAACCCAAGGTCTCCTTTTGCATTGAACTTAGAACTTTTTACATTCAAAGATGTTGTTTATGTTTAAACAGCTAAATTTCAATCAAAGGCGGCAACACCGAGGCTCCAAAAGGACAAATTTATTAAAAAGGCTGACACAGAGCGAGTTTCGAGCCACCCGGCTCTTCATCAGACAATGTTCATCACAATCAGGTGCTCCTTTTTATACACTTCTGGATCACATGACATATAAAAAATGTTGAAAAATGTGGAGCGTGTTTTAGATCAGCTCTTGCTAACATATTTCGGATATTAGATGGTTTTTTTTTTGTGTGTTCTAAACGGGGTGACTTGTCAAAACACTCTTTGAGGGTGGGATCACTTGAAATAATATGCCAGCGTTTTAGCAGCACTTTATTGATGTCTTTAGTCACTGATGAATATTTCATATAACAAGTAATGCGACGATAGCGCTTTTTTGTTACCTTTTTAACTAAACTTTCTTCTTGTGACATTTCTTTAAGGCGATCATGTGCAGACTGTATCCACTCCTCCTTATAAGATCGTTCTCTAAATCTATCTGATAAACTCTGTGCTTGCTGTTTAAAATCTTCATCTCCACTGCAGATCCGACGAATACGACTAAATTGAGATATAGGTAACGAACGTTTTAATGGTACTGGATGGTACGAGTGTCCATGTAAAATGGTATTAAGATCAGTGGGTTTTCGGTATAGTGTTGTTTGTATACCAGATGCAGTCAAACTCACAAGTACATCTAAAAAATTCATTTTGTTTATGGAATTTCATATTAAACTTTAGAACGTTAGAACTATTATTGACATAAGAATGAAATTCTAATAGCTCCGACTCAGTGCAACTCCATATTAAAAAGACATCATCAATGTAACGTTTCCATAGAACAACATGTTTTAATTATGAATTCAAAGCAGAATTTAAAATAAACTATTTTTCAAACATACCACAAAATAAAGATGCAAAACTCGGGGCCATCTTAGAACCCATACTCACACCCGATATCTAAAGATAATAGTCCGATCCAAACAAAAAGTAATTATATTGGAGTACTAATTTGGTTAAATCACTCCGACAGGTAGTATTTGGAACTAAACAGTCTCTCTGATTAAGAAAGAATTCCATGACCTCTAAACCCCCCTGAAATGGAACATTGGTGTACAGGGATTCTACATCCTTAGTGGCTAAAAGAACAAGAACCTCAGGTAGTTTGAAATTTTTGACACATTTAATAAAATCCATAGTGTCTCTCACAAAAGAAGGTAAAGATCTAACTAAAGGTTGTAAATGAAAGTCTACAAAAGCCAAGATTTTATCTGTAATGCCGAGTTCAGACTGCATGATTTTCAAAGTAGTCGTGTCACAGATGTTTTCACACTGCATGACTATCTGGGCTAGCGTTTCGTCGCTGCTTTGTTTACACTGCAATATGGATCGGTGACAGGGGTCAAACAGACACGGTTGCTCCTGTGTCCTGTCAAACCTCCACTGGTTTTTCCTCCATTTCGTGGGTCCAAATAAACCAAAAAAGAGCGATATTAACTTCTCCCCCAGCCTCCCGCTGGCCTGCAGCAGGTATACACACACACATGCAAGTGAAAGCCGCTCTCTCATTGGCTGTAGGCGATGGCTGATGTTATTTTCAGTCAAAACTCAATTCACACGGCATAATTTGAATCGCCGACAACTCCAGATGTTTAGCACGCCAAATATCTCGCAGGCATGGGCGACTCATCGGCGATTCTCTCAGATCGCGTCTTTGATCGTTCATACTGTGTGATTGTCACTCACGTGCACGAGCACCGATTTGCCTGTGATTTCAGGCATTTGTCGGCGATTTCTCAAAACCTGTCGGCGAGCCGAAATCGGGGCTAAAATCACACAGTCTGAACTAGGCATAAGAGGCCCAATAGCTGCCACTATTGGTCTCCCAGGAGGAATATCTTGGTAAGGTTTGTGAATCTTGGGAAGCGTATATAATACCGTTGTAATCGGATGTTCAACCCACATGAATTCACATTCAGATTTAGTTAAAAAACCTGACTCTTTAAAAGAAGATAACATATTGTGTATAATTGATTTAAATTGTGTCACCGGATAAATACTAATTTTTTTAAAATGCAAGATTAGAAAGTTGTCTGTTTATTTCAAGTTCATAATCGCATCGATCTAAAATCACTACCGCACCTCCTTTATCAGCATTTTGAATTACTATAGATCTATCTGATTTTAATTCTTCCAATTCAAACAGTTGTGTATCCGTTAAATTGTGTGCCAGTTTATAATGTTTTTTAGATTTTAATATAGACAACACATCATTTTTCACAAGCCTACATATGTTCAAACAGCTACATTACACATCAACTAAAGTTTAAAATATGATATCAAAGTGGACCACCCCTTTAAAAACTAAAGCAGAGTGAAGTGTCTTGAGTTAATCGGAAAATAAATGATAAACGTGCTAGGGTTAGGATTAGATTAAATAATATCTCATCATTTAGCCTTTGGTTTTATCCCTAATTTCAGAATGAACTGCTAATTACTGTGGCATTTGCTTTATGTGCATGGCAGATGCCTTTCATGCCCCCAGTGCTGGGGAACACCCATAAACTCTCTAATTCAGACACACATTCATTCAATATGACCAATTACCCAATTCACCTGTACCACATTTCCTACTACAGTCTATATGTTTGTCATGTTTACCAGTGAACAAACCACCAGATGTCGCTGGTAAACTCTCACTCATGAAACTACAATTCTGCCAGTAAATGTACTACATATTCAGTCATGCCACACACACACACACCTGCTCCAAGTCTCCACTGATTAGACTCCCACAGCTGATCCTGCTTCAAGACTGATTACACACAGTATTTAAGCAGCACACACACTCATTCACATTGCCGAGTCTTGTTATCTGTCACAGTGACATTACAACGTGTTTCCTTTGTCTGCCTTTGCCGTGTTTTTGATCCTTTGCCTTGTTTATTTATTTAATGCTGTTTGCTGCCTGCCTCTGACTAACTGCCTGTTGTTTTGACTTCGACTCTGGAATGCCCTCATAAATCTGTTTGCCGGTATTGACCACTGCTTGCCTAACTTCTGTTGTTGGTGTCACTCCTCGGCGTTACAGAAGACTCCGCCACAACATGGATCCAGCAGGTATTGCAATCATGTGTCTTCGTCAGGAAGCACGGTCTATTGAGGAGTATATGGAGAAATTCATTGAACTGGCATACTTAACTTCCATGAGTGAGTTATGTTTGATTTTCTTTCGTGGAGGACTTTCTGAGCCCCTATATTCCACAATGCCTTTGCACGACCCCCACGGGACTCTAGAAGGTTGTATCGATCTTGCACTTCAAATGAGTGGGTCCCCCTTCACTGTAGGAGAGGTGGAGGAAACCCCTAAATATTTTTTTGGGGGGGACAAAGGACAGCAAGACCCGCTGGCAACGGGGCTTACTGCTCATTCCACCACCACACACCCAGCTCAGAAAATGGCCGCATCTAGTCCTCCAGCTTAGAAGATGGCTGCTCCAGCTCACAAGATGGCCGCCTCTAGTCCTTCAGCTTGCAAGATGGCTGCTCCAGCTCACAAGATGGCCGCCTCTAGTCCTTCAGCTTGCAAGATGGCTGCTCCAGCTCACAAGATGGCCGACTCCAGTCCTCCAGCTCACAAGATGGCCGACTCCAGTCCTCCAGCTCACAAGATGGCCGACTACAGTCCTCCAGCTCACAAGATGGCCGACTCCAGTCCTCCAGCTCACAAGATGGCCGACTCCAGTCCTCCAGCTCACAAGATGGCCGACTCCAGTCCTCCAGCTCACAAGATGGCCGACTCCAGTCCTCCAGCTCACAAGATGGCCGACTCCAGTCCTCCAGCTCACAAGATGGCCGACTCCAGTCCTCCAGCTCACTAAGTGGTCACAACCAGCCCTCCAACTCACAATGTGGTAAACGCCAATCTGCCACCAGCTCACAAGATGGCTTCTTGTTCAGAGTCTGTTCCTGTCCTAGTTCCTGTTCTAGTTTCTGAAATGCCATCAACTGAGCCCCCAGAATGGCCACCACCACCTGAGTTACCAGAGCTGATGCCACCACCAGAGCTGTTACTGCCAGAGCTGTCACCGCCCCCTCCAGAGCTGCCAGACCCTCCAGAGCTGCCAGACCCTCCAGAGCTGCCATACCCTCCAGTGCCGCCAGACCCTCCAGATCCGTTGCCGCCAGACCCTCCAGAGCCGCTGCCGCCTGAACCTCCTGAATGGCCGCCGCCTCCTGAGCTTCCTGAATGGCCGCCGCCTCCTAAGCTTCCTGATTGGCCGCTGCTTCCTGAATGGCCGCCGCCTCCTAAGCTTCCTGATTGGCCGCTGCTTCCTGAATGGCCGCCGCCTCCTGAGCTTCCTGAATGGCCGCCGCCTCCTGAGCTTCCTGAATGGCCGCCTGAGCTTCCTGAATGGCCGCGCCTCATGATCCAGGCCCTCCGCAGCTCCACGCTCCAGGCCCTCCGCAGCTCCACGCTCCAGGGCCTCCGCAGCTCCACGCTCCAGGCCCGCCCCCGCTGCATGGTCCTGGCCCTCCATCCCTCCCCCTTTTCCGCCTCCGCTCCACCTCCCGCCTGAACATTATTAGGAGTGTCTGGCTCTGTCATGTTTACCAGTGAACAAACCACCAGATGTAGCTGGTAAACGCTCACTCATGAAACTACAAATCTGCCAGTAAATGTTCTACATATTCAGTCATGCCACACACACACACACACACACACACACACACACACACACCTGCTCCAAGTCTCCACTGATTAGACTCCCACAGCTGATCCTGCTTCAAGACTGATTACACACAGTATTTAAGCAGCACACACACTCATTCACATTGCCGAGTCTTGTTATCTGTCACAGTGACATTACAACGCGTTTCCTTTGTCTGCCTTTGCCGTGTTTTTGATCCTTTGCCTTGTTTATTTATTTAATGCTGTTTGCTGCCTGCCTCTGACTAACTGCCTGTTGTTTTGACTTCGACTCTGGATTGCCCTCATACATCTCTTTGCCGGTATTGACCACTGCTTGCCTAACAATACTAATAAACCTGCACGTGGATCCAAACTTCTGTTGTTGGTGTCACTCCCTGGTGTTACAATGTTATAACTGTGATACAGAAAAGGCCTAGGCCTAATAGGAGTTAATTGGAAATAAAACAGCCGATAGAGGTGAATTGGGTAGGCTAATTTGTCCGTAGTGTATGAGTATGAATGAGTGTGTATGGATGTTTCGCAGAGATGGGTTGCAGCTGGAAGGGCACCTGCTGCGGAAAACATGTGCTGGATAAGTTAATTCCGCTGTGGCGATCCTGAATTAATAAAGGGATTAAGCCGAAAAGAAAATGAATGAATGAAGTAACATAATTATAAAGCTCATTCATTCTGGTAGAGACATGGTCACAAAGGAAGATGAGATGGTTAGTGATAGTGGCGATTGGAGAAGCAGGAATGAGCCGGGGATGTGACAGTACATCTCCGTACAGCCTGCTGGAGATGGACATGAGCTGAGGGTTGCAAGCTAATGTTTTTAACTGGTTTAGTTCCTGTCTCTTGGGAAGAACCTTTTCTATTGAATTATGATTGTTTTTTCCTTTTTTTCTTTTTTTAGTCAAAAACATAAGTGCTAGTGGTTGGTCCTCCAAGTGTCTTTGAATCTACAATTAATCAATTAGGTTAATTTAAGCCTAAGGTTCCACAGTCATTCAAAATGTCTTGAAGTTATTTTTGACACTGAGTTCACTGAGTTAAAGTTTGACAAGCAAATAAATTCAGTCGTCAAAAGTGGTTTCTATCAATTAAGAGACATTGCAAACAAGAAGGTGTAGTCAGGATGATTTGAATAGAACAGTAAAACAGCTGGTTTTCTCATCACTCCTCAGATTAGAAATTGTAGTATCGTAATTCTTGTGATCTTGTTTCATAAAATTCTATAAAAGTTATTAGGGTCTGATATTCTGGAGAGATTTAGCCACTTTACAATGTCATCATATGCCTGATGTTAACTGCTGCTCTTTTATGGTAATTGTCAATGTGGACTCCAGGGGGTCTACATGTTCTGTTAAGACCCTGGATTCTAAAGGCCCGTGCACACGAGACGTTTTTTGCTCGCGTTTTCCATCGACGTTTAACACCTCATAACTAAATAAAGGGCCTTAATGTGATTGTGCACACCAACGGCCAAAACGCCAGGCGCAAAATCGTCATTTAAAAAAAAAACGCCTCATGCTCGTTTTTTTTTTTTGACGCACGGTGTCAAAACCTTCTCCACCAATCAGATCGGCACTTTTGTTCACGTGCACGAAGTTGCTGAAGTTACTGTAAACAGCACTTGAAGGCGCTCAAGCGCAAAACTGTCAATGCAAGCGCACATTGAAGAAGATGCCCAGAGGCGATATGAACGTAGAGCTGCTTATTGCTCTGTGAACAATAATCATTTCTTCATCGCTAAAGCTGGAGCTGCTGCTTGAACCATCTATGCTTGTTCGAGTCACCGGTCACTTTATAAACAAACGTGCGAACTTCCTCTCCTCCTCTTCTTCTGTGTTATAAGCGGATGTCAGAAGCTTAAAGTTGTGCAGCGCCATCTAACGTCAAAAGAGTGATTTAGCATACTCTTCAGCTTGACGCCAGTGAAAAGCGCTTGGGTTTGAACACTGAAAAATGTCTCGTAAAACGCTGTCGGTGTGTAGGAGCCTTAAGAGAGAGATACTGTGAAGAGTCCATCAAAGCTAAAGACAATAATGTCGTGAATTCGACTTCTCATCAATTAGAAAATATCGGACAGGAGGTTTTGAATATTAGAAAATAGACTTTATTCTCCATAATAAAGCAGAGAAAGAGCAGAGCAGACCCCAGAGCATTCTGAAGTCTCTTCTGGACACCTTCTAAAGTCTCTCCTGGGGCCTGTTTCAGAAAGGAGGTTAAGTGAAAACTCAGAGTACTTTAACCCTGAAATGAGAGAAACTCTGAGTTTTCCGTTTCAAAATGGCAGGTTTGTTAAACTCAAGAAATTAGGGTAAGTCAAGCCTGTTTCTGAAAGAAAGGTAACTTTAACTCTGAGTCAGTTACTGTGGTAACTTACTCTGTGAATCTAACCTGGTCCGGAGCAGGTTTTATTCTCTAAACTCTGAGTTTCTGTCGGTCTCCTCCCCTTTTTTAAAGATGAAGCGTATATTTCACTTTAGCCTTACGTTTCCACACACCTATTTTAGAGCTCATTTTGGAGATGTGCATAAAAACAATTGATAGAAACGTCATGATTCACATAACTTTTGAAAATAGGCATAAAAAAACATGTGCATAACTGAGTAGGTTAAACTTTTATTTGATAAGATGCACATAAACTACGAAGTGCACTTAACAAATTACAGTATGTACATTAAAAAAAGGTTTGTTAGAGATGATGATGAAAATGTGTGTGAATGGACAAACCAGCAGACTGAGCACACTGCAGAACATCTTAAATGTTGTTTAAGTCATTCTAAAATGCCTTAACTGTTTCAGTATTAGTGTGTATTATTAATTACCTCCGAGCGTTAGGAGCGTGTCAAGAGTCTCCGCGTCTGGCTTCAAACGCCCCCACATGTTCATTGTAAGTCAATAGTCTTCTGAGGCGCAAGTACATTAATTAAATTAAAAATCATTGACGCAGTGTATTCTACCGCAGTAAACTCAGTTTTTACTGTTGATATTTGGCGCAAGTTAATCAGGAAGTAACGATTGTGTTCTCTTCGACTCTTTGGATAAAAACGCTGCTTTATTTTTAGGCGTTATTCCAGTTTTGCACAAATTTATGTAATAGCCTATATTTTGGTGGAAACACAGCTATTGCCTACACTTTTGTCACACACAGAACAAATCACGTACGAGGCTTGTCCTTTTTTTTCGTAAATAATTAGCTTAACTTTCGACATGCACTGTTACTAGATTAATGGGATTATTATTCTGTCTAAAAATATTTTATTACTGCTTACCTTCTTAATGTTATATCAACCTCTATCACTTGATCAATAAAAAGGCAGACACACAACAAGTGCACTGTTAAATCTATTAAAACTGATAAAAGTGTCTAAAAGTTTAGAAATAAGTATAAATGTCACACATTACATTACTTATTTTATTATACTTAAATGTTTAAATACTTAAAATTAAAAATTATGCATTAACTTGAGCAGCTGTTGTCCCAGGCTAACTGTCTCTGTTTCACTGATGGCTGCTTCTTTTTAAATATATACGCTCATATTTGCTATAACTTTGCATGAGCAGATCAAATTCAGCCGGAGAAAATAATGGTGATCTCTTTTTTTAAGATGTTGCCATGGTCACTCGTAATATTTGCGCTCTATTGAAAATGCCTTTTTATAGTCACGGTGTGCGCGCTTAACTCTGAGTTGGTCTACTCAAAGTTGATTGACCCAGCTCAGATCAGCTGTTCTGTAACCGAAAACTCAGAGTTTTTAATCTCTCAGTAAATCAACTCAGCGTTCAAGTTTAAACTCTGAGTTGTTTGAACCTCCTTACTGAAACAGGCCCCTGCTCCTTCTAAAGTATCTGTGTTCTCCATTATCTTTATACAGGTAATTATGACACACCCCTTTGTGTCTCTTTTTAAATCTTGACCATTTTTGAATAGGTTTTCTAGTCTAAGGGATCCTGCTATTCTTGGCTCTCAGCCCACTAGCTCATGTCAACAGAGATGTTACAGGTCTATGTCAGCAAAGTATAGATGCAACTTATGCAAAGGAACTAAGTGTTTACATACATTGTTATGATAGGATAAAAACTTGATAATATGTTACTCATTCTAACTACTGACAAATATAGCTTCATACAAGTATTTAACATATATAATCAGTGCTTTACATATTCAGTTATTCTACACAATCAGTCACTCAGCCTTCTCCTAGTGTTGCTCCTGTGCAGGCATACTCATCTTACACAGTATTTTTAACACATGCTGGCATGTTTGCTGCAAACACTACATACATTTTGTGAAGAGAAAATTAACTGCTTTACAATTAGAAAATACTTCACACTGAGAGAATAGAAATCTTCTTCAATCCCTCCTCTTAAGACTTTAGTCTTAATATTATAGTCTTTTAACCCCAAAGTGCAATTTCATAATCCAGTTCTCTTAATTACCTCTATCTAGTGACTGATATTAGCCACATAGCAGTTATCAATTGACCAGATTATGCCACCGTACTTTGACAGAAGTCCAGCCAAACATCTCCCCTCTCTTTTGATTTGAAGGAAGTAAAAGACTGTACTCTGTTTTTCTCTTAACACATCAAAGACAATAAAGTTTTAAGCATAAGTATTCAGTTGATTCAGTGCTAGCTGCTAGTTTTCTCACACATGTAGAATATACTGAAGTGATATTATAATCAATATGCAATGAAATAAGCATGACATGTTGATCTTGATCTTTGCTCATCCTTGTTTCTCTTCTTCCAAGCTATCAGCATCTTCACTTGACTTTAAAAA
Source organism: Danio rerio (assembly GCF_052040795.2). Taxonomy (NCBI): domain Eukaryota; kingdom Metazoa; phylum Chordata; class Actinopteri; order Cypriniformes; family Danionidae; genus Danio; species Danio rerio. Next base: position 17,607,684 of record NC_141034.1, on the reverse strand, counting down.
GATGTTAATGGAGATGTGTGGTTTAGAGTCTAAGTTCTGAAATCTGCAGTTGTGCATTCATCATCCCTTGACTTGTGGCACTTCTGTATGTAGTATTCAGGCATATTATCAGAATCACTCTTTTCTTTGTTCTGATAAACTCTTGCTTCCACACGTTGCACTTAGTAGTTTAGAGCTTTGGAATATTCAGGCTCCTCTGTTTCCGGTCAGCTTTTCCTTGCTGGAGTTGTTTCCTTTCGCTCCCTTGAGGCATTGGTACCCCATCAATGGCATCCCCTTTGGCAGCTGTTGGATTTGCCATCATCCAGATATGATTCTTTCCTCCTGAGTTCTCCAGAGCATCCACAGCTGACTTAATCAGCTGGACCAATTGGACCTTATATCTCTGCTCTCTCACATGGCTCCTTTCTGGTTTCCTGCACAGATATCGCTTTGCACATGGCAATTAATTGTTTCATCATGAAAGTCCCTACTGCATTCGACATCTTTGCAAACCATTCCAAGAGGTTATGTGCAAGCCATGTTTTATGCAAAGTTTCATATGGTTTCTTGCAAGGGTCGACCCAATAGTAGTTCATGCAATGCGGTGTTAGATGCTTGTTTCTGTCAGTTTCCATGCCATTACTCACCAATGCACTTGTTAGCAAATTAATCCTATTAAGTTTATTATTTTCATATATTTCATTGAGCGTTGGTCTTGATGGATCATCTTCATCTCTTTCAGCCATTTCTGGTAATTGAGCATAATACAATTACTCTCTCTTTTGCTTTATTCACAATTTTTCATACTCCTTTAGATGTTTTTATTTATTGATCATTCATTAACTTCATGAATACTTTATGAATGCAAACCCATTATGAACTTATTTCTGAAGGCATTTCAAAATTTAGGAAGTACTTCTCTTGTCACAGATGTAATAACTGTCTTTGCTTCATAATCTGCTTCTGATACCATCTCCAATCATCTTTTTATTATAACCCTTTATGCATTCTTGTGTATACAGTATATGCTAGTCATCAAGCTACACAAGTACAAACAAGTTTCTACCCTCCTCTGGTAGTTACCTAAAATAAACTCAATAGAAACCAAACCACTTGAAATATTTAATATCCAAAAGAACATATATTCACATACAATATGAATTTCAGCTGGAAAATCTTCTTATTGATTGCTCTTAAATCATAACCTAAACATAATCTTGTTTTGTCTTCATATGTAATTATTGCCTTTAAATTCCATCAAAAATTATTAGTCATTTATACATTTATTACTACTTTAAATTTCAGTTTAAAAATAAATGTCTAGGATAGATTGCATATTACAGTATCTAGATGTTTTTATTAATGCCCCTATTTTTCACTTTTCGATAGAGTTTTATACCTATTTCAGCATCTAGTGTTTTTCTTTCTGGGCAGATCTTCATCTGATGTAATTTTAACCCTCACTGTGCTGGCTGATTTCATCTGCATCTCAGTCCTGTAATGTCAATCATTCAGTTGGAATTTGACACTTCTTTCTTTACTAATTTATTTTCTGATCTATATATTAATTCCTTTTTTGTCTTTGAGTTATTTTCTTTTGGCTCATAATTATTTCCTGAGGCATTCCCCTCAAATTAGTTGTTCATACAATTTTGATGAACTTTTTTATTAGCTGATTAAAACTTCCTGTATGTTTTGTAGGTTCCTTTTTGCTCCGTTTTAACTATTATTCCTTAATATTTTCTTCTAATTATTCTTCACATATCTTTTCATGTGAAATAATATCGTTTTATTAAACACTTTTCTCTTTCAATTTTTCTTATAGTAATTTATAACTGTTACTTTTTGATCTTATCATGTCCTATGAATTCATTAAAATTGTTATGTTTCAATCTTCTCTTTAACTATAAATAATTTTCTAGATTTGAATTTCTTTCCAGTTTTCAATATCCAATCTTGATTTAAGCCATTCATAATATGATTATGTTAAGATTTTTCCTTTACTTAATTTTAACTTAAATACTTTATTCCATTCTTATTTCTTCTCCAAATTATTTATTGCCTTATCAAAAGCTTTTTCTCTTTTTCTTTAGTCAATCTGCTGCATTGTAATTTATCCTTCTAAGTTTAAGGACTTTATGATTAAACGTATTAAAACTTAAACCTAAATTATTTAACATTCATCATAATATATCATTCAATATTTAAAGTTTCACCTTGAAATTACCTTATAACACTTTTTCTTTCTTAAAAATTTGCATGATAATAATTTCTCTCAAATTGACAGGAGTCTGATTTGATACAAGAATGGGTAGCTACACTTTTGTTCTTAATTTTCCATCTGTAATGCTTGAACTTAATTTGGACTATAGGAGCTACTTTGAGGTGGACTGTCAGACTATCCCCCCTCGCAACCTGAGACAACCAGCTCACAGATTGGTGCTTCTGTGGTGTCCTGAAATTCCTTCATATCAGGGCACATTGTTTCCCCCTTTCTTTGGGCTGGCTTCTTTCTTTAACTCAGCTGAAGTAAAGTTCTGGTGGAGCGTTTTTTCTTTTTGATCAGTTCATCAGTCTCTTGTTAGAGTCTCTTTTGAATGTCTCTGAACAAATGTAGCCTTTTCAGTCCTCAGTAAATCCTGGGCATAAAGTTCATGTCACAAGTGTCCACAGCCATTTTGCTCATTTTGTTTTATTCAAACACCTTTCCATTTGCCAGTGCACTCAGAGATGTCTGGTAGGTACGAGACTACAGTCCCCCAAAGTTCATCCATACGTCCTCTTAATTAATATATATAGAATTTAGCTCATGACTTAATAAATTATTATTACTTTTTTTTCTTTCCCATTTTTACCTTCATCAAATAAATACTCCTTTTATCAATTTTTTCTTTTTGCTATTTAACAACTTATTTTCTCTAATTCTCAATCATTTTTATCATATGTAAATTTGCTTAATTTTCTATTTGTTAAATGTTCTTATAATTAATTTATTTGACTTCAGATTGTGCTTTACTTATTTTTCTCCTAACCTTATTAATTTTTCTTTAAACATATTTTCCTTACACATTTGATCATTAACTCTTCAATTAATCCATATTCCTTAAAGTTTTCTCTTTTATTCTCAATCAAAGAACTAACTTATTTATTTTTATTTATACTGATTTAGTAAATTTATTTCCTTATTAATATAACAATTTATATACATATGTAGATATTTCTATGCTTCAATTTTTAAATTTCTTAATATTTATTAGTATAACTTCCAGTTGCATTTTTATTAACACTTTTTATTTTTTAAATCTTATTCTATCATTAATATTTTCTTATTTCATTTATCTTATTACATTACTTTATAATATTTCTATTTACTTAATACCTTATAATATATCTTTACTCTTTAGCTTCTATCTGTCCTGTGAAACTTTTGTTCTTAAAATAGACAGATTCTTACCACTCCTGAAGCAGACCTTCTTCCAGACTGTCGACATGTCAGGAATTTCAGTCACCTCTCTGCCTAAAGTTCATACTTAAAACACTTCAAACACACAGAGATTATTCAGAAAAATGTTTAACTAGTATATTCTTCTTTTCAGTCTGTGTCTTTCAAATGCAATATGATCTCAATTTATTTTATGAGGCTTAATCCTCCTCTGTATCGCAATATCTTGCCTAAACTGCATCAATCTCTTATTATATTGTTCTTAAATCACACAACATATGCAGTCTTTCTTTTATATTATAATATAAAATGATAATACTTTTAACTCTTATTACAACCATACTTTTAAACACAATCATACCTCTCACTAATTCTAACTCATCTTTTACACTGTGAACCTCACCTCTATTCTAGTCTCTCTAGATCAAAGGTGAAGGCTTCTAAGCACCCCAGCATACACATTTTTTTTTCTGTCCAACACAGACAAATACACAAATACTTACAATTACATAAATACTCTACACTCCTCTTGAGTGACCTGTCCGAGCAGCCTCTAACCTTGGAGCAGTTACCACAGGATTTGTCACTGCACTCCTCTTGAGTGACCTGTTACTTCAGCTCCCGTCTTTACTGTTCTTCAGTAAAAATAGCATTTCACAGGATTTTTGCCTTTTTTCCCCCAGCCTCCCAAATAATAATATTTATTATTATTAAAACAGAACGGGTACTCCGAGGTCTTTGCGCGCTTCTCTCTACTTTATTAATCTGTTTTATCTCTTAACTGTCACCGCACTTTAAGAACTTCCTCTTAAAACTTAAAAATGCTCTAGGCATAATCTTCATCATTAAAAAATTTCCCAAACATGAGTAACGATTACTAGTTAACGTTTATCCTATCCGTCAAGGCCCTCTTAGGAAAACACAGATCATTTGCATGCAAATTGTTGTTTTCTTCTGGTATTCAAAACCCCTTTGTTTCCCTGTTTTTTGTTTACTTTTACTTTTTTAGTTTTACTTGTAGTTCGTTATAGCTGGAGAAACAGTTCAAGTGACTTTTTACCGTTACAAACATGTCCTTGGTAGAAAAAACACAAACGCTTAAAATTGCTTACTGTTTTTTTATCGTGGCCACATATTTGTGTTTTTCCTCCAAGCCCCGGCATGTCCAGCGTTACCTGTCCGTCTCTGTCCAGCCCCACGTTGGGCGCCATTTGTCGTGAATTCGACTTTTCATCAATTAGAAATTATCAGACAGGAGGTTTTGAATATCAGAAAATAGACTTTATTCTCCATAATAAAGCCGAGAAAGAGCAGAGCAGACCCCAGAGCATTCTGAAGTCTCTCCTGGACACCTTCTAAAGTCTCTCCTGCTCCTTCTAAAGTATCTGTGTTCTCCATAATCTTTATACAGGTAATTATGACACACCCCTTTGTGTCTCTTTTTAACTCTTGACCATTTTTGAATAGGTTTTCTAGTCTAAGGGATCCTGCTATTCTTGGCTCTCAGCCCACTAGCTCATGTCAACAGAGATGTTACAGGTCTATGTCAGCAAAGTATAGATGCAACTTATGCAAAGGAACTAAGTGTTTACATACATTGTTATGATAGGATAATAACTTGATAATATGTTACTCATTCTAACTACTGACACATATAGCTTCATACAAGTATTTAACATATATGATCAGTGCTTTACATATTCAGTTATTCTACACAATCAGTCACTCAGCCTTCTCCTAGTGTTGCTCCTGTGCAGGCATACTCATCTTACACAGTATTTTTAACACATGCTGGCATGTTTGCTGCAAACACTACATACATTTTGTGAAGAGAAAATTAACTGCTTTACACTTAGAAAATACTTCACACTGAGAGAATAGAAATCTTCTTCAATAATTGGGTCTGTGTAAGTTTGAAAAGTTACAGAATGGGTGTCTCTGTCTAGAAGTATTGCTCTGACTATGCAAAATAAATAATTAGCTAAATTGTTACACTATTGCATCCTCTAATGTATTAATTATGATTTACATGTGATTAGGTGTAACTGGACCAAAATCGGACCTGATTGCATTTTACAGCTTAAATAATACGTTTGATTATTTTATATGTATAATTAGGCTATTAAAACACTTATTATAAAGAAGTAACACGTTTTATATACAACCAGAATATTGCACAAATGACCAGAAGATGACATATTTGGACGTGCAGGAACTGCGTAGAAAAGACGTGCAATTCACGACCAGATGACATAACAGACGCTGGTTGTATTTTAATTTTGGAACTACTTTTTAACCATGACATGACCGAGGGACGTGATTAAACGGTAATCAGACGTCCAAATGTTTACTGGGATGTTACCTTTAATGGCCTTGACTTAAACTGGTATGACTGACATTAAAGTTCTTTAAGTCCCAGCCCCTGTGTGACCACAAGTTTGAACAGATGTTCCCCTTCGAATGGGGAATTTCAATGCTATAAGTGGATTTAATACAAGTATGGGATTTCATTTCAGAAAGCCAATCATCTGAAAGAGTATTTAACAGGCCAGTGAAATGGCAAATGAGTTGGCAGTGTAAGCTTGGCACCTTGCAGCTTATTGCAATCAACTCTGCTTATAAGCACAGGGAAGCAAGCCAACACTATCCTTTTCATTTCAGAGACTATTACAGCCTTCTAAAAGAGACGATGAGGGTTCCTCCTGGTGTGATACAGCAATTTGAGCGGTCTCCCGGTCAAGACTTACTCGCCCCCTCTAGGCAGGTAAGTGCTGTCAAGACGGATCCTGAAATGGACATGTTAGTCGAGCTTTCCCGGGCTGCTTCGGCCATGTGGTTAGAAATGGTTAATCCCCCAGCTCCGCGGCCGGACCGACTAGATAGGTGCTACGTGGAGGACCAGAAGGCTAAGCCTTTGAAGCCTCTCGTCCCCTTCTTTCCGGAGGTGCACAGTAGGCTCACGCAGTCTTGGAGGGCACCTTTCTCTGCCTGTGCTGCATGTTCCTCCACCCTAACCACTCTTGAGGGTGGAGCGGCCATTGAGGGTGGCGATTCCTCAGGTAGAGCGAGCGATTGCTGTCAATCTTTGTCCGCGTGGCGCCTTCTTGGCTGGGTCCGCCTTGTCCCCCGTCCAAGGCCTATAGGTTATCTGCGCTGGCCGAGCTGCAAGAGGGTGGGTCCAACCCAGACTTGTTACATGAGCTTCGCGCAGCAACCGACTTTGCTCTTCAGAGCACTAAGTCCACTGCGTGTGCGTTGGGGAGGACGATGTCCGCATTAGTGGTCCAGGAGTGCCACCTCTGGCTAAACCTGGCTGATATGCGCGAAGTCGACAAAGTTCGCTTTCTTGACTCTCCCATATCCCAGGCTGGCCTGTTCGGCGACACCATCAGTGAATTCACCCAGGAGTTCAAGGCGGTGAGAGAGCAGTGGGATGCCATGGGTAATGTCATCTATGGGCCGTAAGCTCGCTCCTCCCACTAAACCATCTACATCTGCTGCTCCTCATCGAGGGCGCCCGCCCACGAGTGCTGCCTTGCCTCCGCCTGCACCTCCGGCGAAGCAGACGTGTCGAGCACCTCGGAAGCAGGCAGCCCCCTCTGCCCAGGGCGCCGTTAAGTTGCGAGAGAAGATTGCTGTCCTCTTGGCAAAGGATGCATCCCGTACTTCATCATGCCCAAAAAGAGCGGTGGGTCACGGCCAATCCTAGATCTGCGCGTCTGCACAAGCTGCCGTTAAGAATGCTCATGTAGAAGCGCATCCTCCGCTGCGTTCGTTAGCAATAGACCTGAAGGACGCGTTTTCCATGCCTCCATTTTTTCTCGCCATCGTCAGTTTCTCCGGTTTGCGTTCAAAGGTCGAGCTTGGCAATACGAAGTCCTCCCCTTCGGGCTCTTTTTGTCTCTACGGGTCTTCACCAAGCTCAAGGAGGGCGGCTTAGGGCCCCTTCGGCTCGTGGGCATCCGCATAATCAATTCTCTTGACGACTGGCTGATTTTGACAAGGTGCTCCGGCACCTCCACCTGTAAACCGAGAAAAGAGAAAACTCGCCACCATGCAGAGAATCTCTTTTCTCAGGCTGGAGCTAGACTCGGTCACTATGATAGCGCCCCTCTCCGGAGAGTGCGCTCAGCTAATGCTGAACTGTCTGAGAGAGCTTGACAGCAAAATAGTGGTGCCACTAAAATTATTTTAGAGGCTCCTGGGGCATATGGCATTCGCAGCTGCTGTCACGGCGCTCGGATTACTCCATATGAGACCACTCCAGCACTGGCTTCATGATCGAGTCCCCAGACGCCCATGGCATGCGGGCACACACCGAGTCATTGTTACAAGAGGAACGACCTCTTGTTCTTACAGGCCGGAGTGCCTCTAGGACAGGCGTCCAGTCATATTGTTGATTCAACAGATGCTTCCAGCACGGGCTGGGGGCCTGTGTGCTGCGGGCATGCAGCTGCGGGTCTGTGGAAAGGAACCCAATTGCATTGGCATATCAATCGCCTGGAGCTGTTGGCAGTGTTCCTCGCTCTCCACCGTTTTTTTCCGGTGCTGGAGCAGCAGCACGTGCTGGTCAGGACGGACAGCACTGCGGCAGTGGCGTGTATCAACCGCATCGGGGGTAATCCCATGTCTCAGCTCACCCATCCGTCTGCTCCTCTGGAGTCATCCGCGGCTGAAATCGCTGCGCACTATTCACATTCCAGGCAAGCTCAACCGTGCAGCCGATGTGCTCTCACGGCAGCCTTTATGTCCCGGAGAATGGAGACTCCACCCCCAGTCTGTTCAGCTGATATGGGCGTGATTTGCGGAAGCCCAGATCGATCTGTTACTTCCCCCAAAAATGCTCATTGCCAGTTGTTTTTTTCCCTGACTGAGGGCTCTTTCAGCACGGATGCACTGTCCTACAGCTGGCCTCGGGGCATGCGCAAATATGCGTTTCCCCCAGTGAGCCTGCTCGCGCACTTACTGTGCAAGGTCAGGGAGGACGAGGAACAGGTTTTGCTGGTTGCGCCCCTTTGGCCCAATCGGACTTAGATGTCAGAGCTCTCCCTCCTCGTGACAGCCCTCTCCTGTCAGATCCCTTTGAGAGAGGACCTACTCTCTCATAACCAAATCATCCGGTTTCTCAGAGGTGCTAGGCGAATTAATCCACCCTGCCCCCCTCTCATGCCCTCTTGGGATCTCGCCCTCATTCTCACAAGCTTGCGTTCTGTACCCTTCGAGCCACTTGACTCAGTATCTTTAAGATTTCTGTCCCTGAAGACAGCTCTGCTGGTCGTGTTGGCATCGATTAAGAGGGTCGGGGACCAGGTGGCATTTTCGGTCAGTGACTCGTGCCTGGAATTTGGGCCGGCTTACTCTCACGTTGTCTAAAGACCCCGCCCGGGATATGTGCCCAAGGTTCCTACCACACTGTTTAAATCCCAGGTAGTGAGCCTGCAAGCGCTGCCCCCAGAGGAGGCAGACCCAGCCCTTTCTTTACTTTGTCCAATTCGCGCTTTGCAAATTTATCTGGACCGCACTCAGAGCTTTAGTTCATCTGAGCAGTTCTTCATCTGTTATGGTGGTCGGCAGCAGGGAAGTGCCGTATCAAAATAGTGGTTGGCCCACTGGTTAGTAGATGCCATCTCCCTCGCTTACCAGAGCCAGGGTGAGCCATGTCCCCCGGGAGTGCGTTCGCACTCCACTCGGAGCATCGCATCCACTTGGGCGCGTGTACGCAGCGCCTCTCTAACAGACATCTGTAAAGCTGCGGGCTGGGCGACACCTAATACATTTACAAGGATTTACAATCTGCGAATGTAGCCGGTTTCCTCAAGGGTACTAGGTAACCCTTAGTGATTGAGGAAACAACTCGGTTAAGGTGTTAAAACACGCTTGCTGCTCCATTTTTCCTAACATGAAGATAAGTGGGCTTATTCACTCTGTCAGTAAAGTTCCCCATTTAGGTGAACCCTGCAGATTCCTCCAAGGAACTGTCCACTCAATATAAAGTGTAAAATAGTCACAAATTACCCTTTAACTTGTAAAAATATCCTCTGTGCTACACTTTATTAAAAGTGTACTTACATGGTAACTCCACAGGAACTGTCCACTCAATATAAAGTGTAAAATAGTCAAAAATTACTCTTTAACTTGTAAAATATCCTCTGTGCAACACTTTATTAATAGTGTACTTACATGGTAACCCCAAAGGAACTGTCCACTCAATATAACGGGTAAAATAGTCACAAATTACTCTGTAACTTATACAAATACCCTCTGTGCAACACTTTATTAACAGTGTACTTACATGGTAACCCCACAGGAACTATCCACTCAATATAAAGTGTAAAATAGTAACAAAATGCTCTGTAACTTGAAAAATATCTTCTATGCAACACTTATTAACAGTGTACTTACATGGAAACTTCACAGGAACTGTCCACTCAATATAAAGTGTAAATTTGTCACAAATGACTATGTAATATATAAAACATAATCCTCAGTGCAACTGCTTAACAACAGTGTACCTACATGGAAACTCCTCAGAAACCGTCCACCCAATGTGTACATACTGTATTTAAATAACGTGTAACATTTAAAAAAAAAAAAGTGTACTAGCAAAATGGTCACAAACTACTGTGTAATATAAATCCAAATCGAACACATTAACAGTGTACTGACATGGTAACTTCTCATGAACTGTCCTTTCATGTCCTCATATAACTGTAGCAAGGGAAAACGCATGGTGAATCCAAAGGAATAGTATATTTAATATGTAGTGTAACTTTATTGCATTGCAGTTTCAATGTTCTAGCAAAGTAACAGAATATTGTAATTTACACTGTGACTGTAAAGTCAGATTGTTCAACAGAGTGCCAGCAATCACAAAAGAAAAATTTAAAAGAGCAATAAAGAAGACAATCAGTGCTGTAAAAAATATCCCAGGATCTATTAAATTAAAACTGTCAGATTAGTATTTGATTTTTACTCTGCAACAGTATTTTACACAAGTATTTTGAGTAAGCTATGAATGTATTAAAACAAGTTAATTGTTGTATTACCAGGAAATTTTAGAATCTGAAGAAATGTCGCAAAATAAACAGCAAATAAAAGAGAAAAAAATGGCATATATATTTTTAATGAACCCAGTATGCTTTTCTAATGTCATGGATCAGCTGTGCTAAGGCACCTTTACTATTTCGCCTTCCCAGTCAGTAGTGCCACTGAATGAATTTCAAATGTTCTCTTAATCGTTTTGTAGTCTTGTTACCCCTTAATCTTGATACCTGTGCCTTGATGGCAAGCCAAGCCCTTTCAATATGTTGTGTGTGACAGCCAGTTTGGGGATCAACAAAATTTTCACTGTGATTAACAGTTAGGTGTCTGTATCGTAAATGTTGTAATGCATTCAGATATGCCCTATAATTGTCACTGTAAACAGTTGACGCCCCTCTGATGTGCCTTGTGATGATGAGCACCAGTGTGGTCCTGGAACGGTCCTTTACCATCTTTAAGACTGGTAGGCGGCGATCTCCTTTAACCTCCATTATCCCAAAAACCCATCCTTTTCTTCTCTGCCTAGTAGTACAAAAGCGGCCACGGTTAAACTGAAAAGTAATGAACAAAAGAAACAACAGAAATTGTAAGAGCAGTAAAATCTCCCAATGACTGACTATAGTTATTTTTCACCATGCATCTAACTAAATTAACTTTAAAAGCAGGTTAATAATTATCTGAATAATCTTTAAACCAATTGGTCTATACTTAGTTCTTTAGTCTGAGGACAGAACGGCACACTGCTGCTTCTAGATGGCCACTAACTTACCATTTTGTCTTCATCAATGCATAAAGTAGAATTTAAAAATGCAAGTGTCTGCAGTTATTTGGTACACCTTTCAACCTCATAAATAAATTACTAGTCCTTTCAAAATTTGTTTAAATTTCAAAATGAAATTGTTTCAAGAGTTCACACTTAGCTCATGATTTATACATAGCTTGTTTGGCATGCTGTCCTGGGGGAGAGCCCTGAGCTCAAGGGATCCTCGAGCCCAGGGCTCCTCCCCCTTTGCAGGGCGAGTGGAGATTCTGGTCTATCTCTGGTCTATCTCTGGTCTATCCAGTGTATCTCAAACTCCCCCGCTGCTGAGGCCAAGGTGAACTTCCTGAGAGTAAGACATTATAAAAAACGTTAGGCTTATTTTATCTATAATATAGAGCACATTTAGATGGTGGGAGGAAACCGGGAAACCCGGGGAAAACCCATGCGGACACAGGGAGAACATGCAAACTCCACACAGAAATACCAGATGGCTCAGCGAGGACCCAACACCATTGGTATTCTTGCTGTGAGGCAACAGTACTAGTCACTGGGCCACCCTGCCGCCCATTCTGGATAAAGGAGGAAGAAGGGGAGGAGGGTGGTTTCTTCCAGACGAAGATAGTTGTAGAAAGGAAATGAGGATATATATAGTGATTTGGGATCCTTTGATTGGAGGATCATAATTAGCTAATGTGGACCAGCTGGGTCAATCATGAGCACATGCTCCTCTCGAAATTAGTTTAAAATTAAACTTCACTTCAAGATTTCACACTTAGCTCATGATTTATACATAGCTTGTTTGGCATGCTGTCCCGGGAGAGAGCCCTGAGCTCAAGGGATCCTCGAGCCCAGGGCTCCCCCCTTTTGCAGGGCGAGTGGAGATTGAGCTCAGGTCTATATCGAACTCCCCAAAAAGCCAATGATAAGCGCTCGGTACAGCAGCCGCGTGTTTACACAGGAACTCCCCAAAGTGCAAAGAAAAGTGATATATTCGGCTGCTGTATATATATTTGTGAAGAATTGATAAAAAGTGGGGGAGAAGCTTTTCTAGGGAGTGTGTGAAGGGCAGGGTAGGTTTGGTGGCTAAGAAATAGTTAGGAAGTCTGAGAGAGTCTGAGTGGCTTAGAGGGTGGGTGGAGACTTGTGTGAATTGGGGCTTAAATGGGCCCTCTACGGGAGCCAGTGCATAAGAGAAGAATTGTGAGATGTAATAAAGAAGGGTGTGGAGCTGGCTGTTTAAAAGGACGGAAGAGATTTGGTAGCGGAAGCTTACAAAGCTGTTGGGGGTAAACAAAGGAGAGCAGCTGGAGGAAACAATGCTATATAAATTACTGTATGGAATATAACTGCTATGCAGCAGAAGCACTCAATGCTGGCATGTAGCTAGACACTGGCAGGGAAAAAGAAAGGGGAAGACAGCTGGTATTAACACAGATATAATATGTTAACAATACAATATAGACATGAAACATATTAGTGAACTACTATGCATAATAAAATGCACTAAGCAGCGGAAGCACTTAGCGCTGGCAGAAAAAAAAACAGTTGTAATTAACAAAAATATACTATACAATTACTATACATAATATGCAAACTACTCAATAAGAAAGATACTAATGCAGCGACGCCCACAACGCTGGTAAGGGTAGAGAAATCAGGGGTGTGCTGTTGAGGTAACAAGGTTACTATGCAAAATACAGAACATGAAATGCTAATGAACTTCTATGCAGAATAAACACGTTAAGGCCGATGCTGGTGAATAACTAAGAATAAATAAACTGATGCAGCGGAAGCACTCGACACTGGCAGGGGAAACGGGAAGGTGAGGGCGATAGATGAAGCTCTTGCGAGAGCCAAAACTCCTATTGACTCCTGCGGGAGTCAGAGCTTAGGGTGATGCTAAGGTGGAGGAAGGAGTCTGGATAAAGGGCTGGTAGAAAACTGTAAAGGCACTCAATTCTGGCTAGTGGAAACAAAGGGGAGAGCTGCTGGGAGTAACATAATTATTATCCAGAAATACACAATATAATACATGAAATACAAATGGACTACTATGCACAATGAACACATAATGTAGACATTTGATTAATAACTATATGGAAAACAAATAAACTGGTGCAGCGGAAGCACTCCACACTGGAATGGGAAAAGAAATGGGCAAGGTGGCTGGAAGTAACAGATATACTATACAATTTTTATGCAAATGATACAATACAAGTATAACAGTAAACCATTATGCAGAATAAATTAATTGAAGCTCCAAAGGTGCTTGATGCTGCATGGCAGGAAAAAAAGGGGGGAGAGCAGCTGTAGAAACACAAATATCCATTACAATTACTATACACAATATACAAATTATGCAATAAGATACTAAAGCAGAGGGAGCACACAACGCTGACAGGGGGAAAGAAAAGGGGAGAGCTGTTGGATGTAACGAGATTACTATGCAAAATACAGAATATGATAACATGTAATGCTAATGAACTACTATACAGATTAAACAATGTAGATACTGATGAATGACAATACAGAATAAATAAACTGATGCAGCATAAGCACTCAATTCTGGCAGTGGAAACAAGAAGGTGAGGGTGATAGGTGAGGCTCTTGTGAGAGCCGAAGGTCGTGTTGACCCCTGTGGGGGTCTGAGCTTAGAGTGATGCTAAGATGAAGCAAGGAGGTTAGTTGAGAGTCAAGGCAAGGAGTAAAGAGCTTTGAGGGAACAGCAGAAGCGCTCATCGCTGGCAGGGTAAACAGAAAGGAGAGGTTGATAGGTGAGATTCTTATGAGAGCCAAAGCTTGTGTTGAACCCTGCAGGAGTCTGAGCTTAGGGTGATGCAGATAGAGCAAGGAGGTTATGAGAGGGCCAAAGGCAAGGGGTAAAGAGCTAGGAGGAAACAGCAGAAAACGATGGCGGGGATAACAAAAAAGAGAGGGTGAAAAGGGGGCTCTTGGGAGAGCCGAAGCTTGTGTTGACTTCTACGGGAGTCTGAGCTTGAAGCAGATTGAGCAAGGTGGTAACAAGAGAGCCAAAGGCAAGGGGTAAAGAGCTAGGAGGGAACAGTGGAAGCACTCAACACTGGCAGGAGGAACAGAAAGGAGAGGGTGAAAGGTTAGGCTCTTGCGAGAGCCGAAGCTCGTGTTGACTCTTGCGGGAGTCTGAGCTTGGGGTGATGCAGATGGAGCAAGGAGGTTACCAGAGAGCCAAAGGCAAGGGGTAAAGAGCTAGGAGGGAACAGCGGATTTACTCAACGCTGGCAGGGGGAACAGAAAGGAGAGGGTGATAGGGTAGGCTCTTGTCAGAGCCAAAGCTCATGTTGACTCCTGCGGGAATCTGAGCTTAGGGTGATGCTGATGTAGCAAGGAGATTACATGAGAGTCAAAGGCAAAGAGTAAAGAACTAGGAGGAAACAGCAGAGGCACTCAATGCTGGCAGGGGGGAACAGAAAGAGGGTAATGTTAGGCTCTGCGAAAGCCGAAGCTCATATTTACTCCAGCGGGAGTCTGAGCCGTGAGGGGGTTTGCTAGGGATGGACAGATAGATGGCTTTGGCTAGAGAATAAAGGGGTGGCCAAGATTGGGCTGAAGGTTTAAAAGAAACAACTAGGGTTCTTTGAGATGAAAAGACTAAGCCGAATGTAGGATTTGAAAGGCTTCAGAAAACCAATGACCAAGGGTCTGGATCTGGTGCTGGAAAAGACTTTTAATAATGCCAATTCTGAATGAATGGCTGGAGAATGGTTTGGGAGGAAATCCTGAGAGGCGGACAACTTTGAGGTGTTTCTGGAACCAGAGATATTGGACGATTAGCGTCGTCAGTAAAAAGGGGGGCTAGGGGGTTTGTTTCTTGTAATCCCCTTAAATGTAGGTATATTAGAGAGTTTGGAAGGTGTGGGTGAGGGCAGGAATGTTGAAGATGTAAATGAAATGTTCTTTGTCAAATTGATCTATCTTACTTTGCAGGACGAGGAAACCCTTTCATTCCTCATCACACAAAATTAGATCTGCTATGGTGGGTTGGAGTGAGGGGTTGTGTCTGAATGTGTCATGCTGTGATGTGTGACTGAAGGGTCTGAGGGCTACTACTTTAAGGGTAAGTGATATGGAATTAGGTGGAGGTTATAAAGGGGGTGGCTTAAGGTAATGTCATTTCTGGAAAGGGACGGACAGGCGTTGAGTTGGGGTCCACTTCTGTAGCCAGTGACCAAAATATCTGGAAAAAAAATGAGAGAGAGTCAGTGATTTGGTTTAGCAACCTGGCACGTAATAAGCAGACATGATAAATTGTCTAATGTCAAATAAGACATCTTAAAAGTAGCATTAAAGTTTAGATAGTAGGAACGCCTTTGTCTATGCATTATATTGTGTCTTCCAAATCACAATGAATGAGAATGCTAGAGGTGGACAATTCGTCTCCCCATAGTATGGCGGCAGCGACTATTGGGTACAGTTTGAAGAAAGCTGATGAACAATGGTTTTCTAGAGTGGAAATCGATTGAGGGGGCCATGTGGTGGCAACCAGTGGCCTCTGAGTACCTTTGGAACCCAACTGATGGGGGAGCACCAGTAAATAGGCGAATATCTAATGGAGGTGCGAACAATCTCTGCAGAAGATTGGAACAGCTGTTCCATAGCTTAAGGAAGCAATCCATAAGCGGAGTTCATTGTGGGTGGGGTTTGAGAGAGAAATTGTGCCTTTTAAATCGTGACTTGTGGTAGGGAGCTGGAGTAGGCAAGTTTGAGGTAAATTTGCACTGTGAATTTTAGGTGGCCGAGGATAGATAACAGTATGTGTTTAATTCAGGTCTCTTTCTTATAATACAAGAGAAAGAAATTATTCAGCCAATTTGCTCTTTAGGAAGAGAAGCTTGGAATTTGAGCAAATCGAAGTTGATGCCTAGAATTTCAATAAATGTGTTGGGTCCAGCCTTCTGTGAGCAGAATACCTAGATTGGCGAAAACCTTTTGGGTGACCTTTAGGTGTTTGGCTGGAGGCAATGTGGGGGGGTGATTAGAATATCATCTAAAGTTGGATAAGGTGGGGAATTCTGCGATTGTTAGAAAGAAACCATTGTTGGAGAATTATGGGACAAATGCGTGAAACCTTGAGTGGTGGGGCAGAGAATGGTCAAACATAAAGTGGTTGTCGATCTCTTTTTAAATAAGATGATCCACAATTTCTGGTTCAATCAGCAGTAGCTGGCTGAATATTAGGACAGGAAGGGAGAGCTGAGATGCCCGGGCGGAATCCATAGGTTAGACCTGAAATGAGAAAATCAGAAAAAATTTGTGGTGAGAATGCAGTTCTCTAGCGAGGTTTGGAATCAACAGAGAGATAGTGTTTTAAATGTTTTGGTCGACGTTCATTCCAACACAGGATGGTGGAGGGCTAAGTATATTGAGCATGGCTTGGCTGGTGATCCTAAAAATACCTCTTTAAAGTGGAGTAGGTGAAGTGATAAGTTTTATAATCGATGTGATGCTTGTCATTAGCTAGGTAATTTTTTAGAAGTTAAATAGCTATTGGAAGAGGCAGGGTTAATTATTTATATGTTTATTTGTTTATTTATTTTAATTATTTGTTTATTTTATTTATTTATTTAACTTCTAAAATGATGTTGTCATTTAATTTGTACTTGAACTATACTTATTTAACTTTGTCAATGGAATGTTACTATGGGCTTTACTTTAATCTGATTGATTAAATAATATTACATTTGGAATCTTAACATGATTGAAATCAGAACCATAATTGGCCCAATTCATTCACAAAGCCTTTGCAACTAAGTCTGTTCATAACTATCGTAAGAGACGTCGGGACCATCTCATGTTCTGACAGCTCTTGGATGGTGACACTTCTCTTTTTAGCTATTGGCTCATTGAAGTGTCAATCAAAAGGTCAGGGGCCATTTTGTTGACTATATTACAAGTGTTTTTGTCTGAAAGATACTACTTTACTGAAAGCACTCCAGCAACTAGTTTGGATGACAGCAGTGTATCCATAGATGTTTATCAACATATATACATGTTGTGGACTAATGTTTTATGGATTGGATTGCTTTGATCCTTGCAGTCAAATCAGCCAGGCTGTAAAAAAAAAAATGTTATGGACCTGTGGACAGACAGCAAGCTTAAAAGGTGGGTTTATTTGGTTTGTTATAATTTCTGCTTGTTTACAGATTAACGGAGGACGTTAAGTCCATAGTGTTTGTGTCTTTAAAATGGTTTAAATTATTTTAGGTATGAGAGTCTTGCTTTTCTAGAGACATACGAAATGTTTGGTCTTGTTGGAGAGTAGTTTCTCCTTAAAGAGAGAAGCTTCCCCTTAAAGCATACTACGTTATCACAGGTGGACCGCTAAGAGCGGTGAGAGTTTGGCTTCATTGCAGTGGCTGTGGTTGAAGTCAGGGCTGGACTGGGGCAAAAAATCCGGCCCATTAAATTCAATCAAAATGCTATCTATCTATGCACGTCCAATATTTTTATCAACTCATATTCTATAAAAAACAAAAGCCATATATATGAAATAAATAAATACAAACTTTAATCTCTTTAATTTAGTTTAATTTCTGTATACTGTCCATAAAGATATTTGTTGAGTTTTAAAAAATACACTATTCATTCATTTATTTTTCTTCGCATAAGTCCCTTATTTATCAGGGGTTGTCGCAGTGGAATAAACTGCTAACTATTCCAGGATGTTTTATGCAGCAGATGCCTTTCCAGCCACAACCCAATATTGGAAATCACCCATACACACTCATACACACACTCATACACTATAGCCAATTTAGCTTATTCAATACACTATTCACTCAGCCTATATTCAATAATAAACATAACAAAAACTGCCTGCTAATGCATGGGTAAACCTTCAAAGGGAACAGTGTTACATTTTAACCTCTTTCATCTTATCCTGCTTGCTGTTTCACTGTCTAAACACTGAAAACATAATATAAGTCAAATTTGTTTCATTTTGATATTATGATTAACAGACACCAAACAGCCTCGTGTAGCTACACATTTATATGAGCATCATCTTCACTCTGCATATTTATAACAAAACAGGGCTTAAATATAACTGCCTCAATGAACTTTACCCTGTCTCTTTTGCAGAATATCAGTTTTATTAACCAATAATGGCCATTATAACAGTATAACGTACATTAAATTTAAACGATAAAGGTAAGCAATTAGTCATTGTGCAGAATCAGTGTATGTGGTTACATAAATTAATTTATTAGTTTATCTTTGCACTCAGACAAAAGTTAACTGAGAACAAGTGATTCAAAAGACATAAGAATTGTTAGATAGAGACAACAAGATGAATTCAATATCACGTTTAACAACTATAGTGATATGGGATCATCCAGCAGATGAACTGTCTGACATGCACTACACTCTCACCTGGGGTTTATGCTCACCCTCTGAACTACTGGCTGCAGCTCTTGGCAGAGAGTGTGCATGTGTGTGGTCACGTGATTTGCGCTATTAGCCGTGTACTAGAATGAACAGAGAACTTTTCAGAATCGCTAAATGAAAAGCCGTTGTATTTCCCACGATTTCTCTGCGCCTCCCTTGCGTTTTTTCCCTCTGACTCTCGACTATTTTGACAAATACACACAGACGACGCACGCTCACACGGAGTCCAAAATAGGAGTTTGTGATTGGGCCAGCCCAATGTCAATACTGAAAAGACCCAATGGGCTGCAGAGTGTCACATGGGCCGGCCCACTCTGTCTGTCCTGGAAAAAAAGCATCTACTGTCAGAGAGTCACAGATCACTGCAGCGTCAATTAATAAGGCAGAAAAAAAAGATAGGCTGCTAAGCCTTTTATGGGCCGATCAAATCATAAGACGATGATCAGCCTGGCCCAAAAAGTACATCGGCCCCGCGGGAAAGTGCCCGGTCTGCCAGATGGCCAGTGCGCCCCTGGTTGAAGTCTCAGGGAGAGCAGGGCTCTGGTTGCAGTTGTAGATATTGTTGATTATTTTCATATTGATGGGCTAAAAAGTGCAATGCTGTAAAAGCTTTTAGAGCTGAAGCTTTTTAGTAGCAGAAAGCTTTCTTCCAGACGAAGATAGTTGTAGAAAGGAAATGAGGATATATATAGTGATTTGGGATTCTTTGATTGGAGGACCATAATTAGCTAATGTGGACCAGCTGGGTCAATCATGAGCACATGCTCCTCTCGAAATTAGTCTAAAATTAAACTTCACTTAAATTTCTTAAATTATTATGTATAATGTGTAACTCTTGAGTTAGGTATAATAATATAACGTTTTGAAATTAATATTTAGGTATACATTTCAGGTTATTGTCTATTAAATATTAAATAAAGACTGTAAGAACAGATGATTTGCAGAGGGTAATAAAACATGGTGCACACTCAAAAGTGAAAGCATAAAATTCACATGAACACATTCAAGTCTATGTCATTGTTTTTCACATTGACGTCAGCTTCCTCATATGTGTAGATTGAAGGACTACACAAATATCATTATAGACATTACTTCCCGGAGACACAGGAAAATAGTGAAATCTGTAATTATTGGGTACAATCAGATGATGTCCTGAATGAAGAAATTTACATTAAAACCGCAGGGGTCACCCCACTGATGCCAGAACATATAGGAATTTGCATTTATATATAAAAATCATATCCCTGCTTTTGATTACATGTGCTATTTTGATGTGATGTTAACTCTGGTATTACTGAATGCAGGTTAATGAACTTTTGTATTTCAACATAGTAAAAATTACTAAGTATATAAACATTTTCACATCAAACATACCTTTCTCTTGTGAGCAAACTTGGACTCATCTATGGCCACAAACTTCTTTCTTGACTTTCCACCAACTCTAAGGCCTGTTCTTCTTTTCAAATTACTCAATGCCTTGATGCAAACCTATAAAAAATAGCCATAGGAAATTTGTACTAATATATATATATAAATTACAATGCTAGCTGTTCAAGATGCAATGGTATGAAACATTTCTAGCTTTTCAGATAAAATGTATTTAAACACAGATATAACACAGATTCTCCGCCTATACAAACTCTATTCAGAAACAATAAGGAGTGTGTTGTTGAAGTGGCTGGGCAAATTTCTTAATAATCTTACATTTATATTATACATAAAAAAGACCTAACGAGGCTAGCGATCGACCGCAATGACATTAAGTTAATAATTATTAGATTACCTAAGTTATATATGTATTCCATCTACTTAAAGGAATTCTGGAGTTATGAAACAGTGATTCTTTGCAAATGGAGAGTGTAATTCTGCGATGCTTGTTTCTTCGGCATGTCCTAAAATAAAAGTGAAAAAATTATGATAATCTATAATATAGTATTCAAGGAAACTTACTTAAATTATGGTAAAATTAGCAATCAAAACAGCGAGTTAAACAAGCTTTGTGCTTGACGTTACTTACCATACGTAACCATCACGTCCACTGTGGGCTTTAATGCTCATCTGTTTTCCACACTGGCGACAATGAGGTGCTTTACAAAGCAAGACTTTCCTCTGTAGCCATTTGATCACTAATTTCTTATGTTTATACGGCAAAGCCGTATAATCTTGTTTAATTTCCCTGTATACATAGCGCTATAACAGATACAGCTAATGTATAACTGAAAGCCGCTTGCCTTGCTTTCCTATTTGAATTTGGCGCCTTGTCGATAACTGGCTGTTTATAACGAAACGTCACAGTTGTCACGTTACATTACGTAAGTTTTGATTGGACTACTGAATGAACCGCCAACTTCCCTATCAGAGCAGACGGTTATCTCGCTCATGCGTCTTTTTGCAAATTTCTAGCCCTAACTCTTTCTTTAGCAAATTTTTCTTCAGTATGCCACGAAAAAGACGACTTCTCTGAAGAGGAACTGCCCCCAACGCAGCGAAGCTGAAGCTGACCTCTTGAGTGAAGGTAATTTAATCTACAGTACGATGATTTGTAATGATTTAACGTTAATATTAGTAGTCTCATGCAGTAACTCATCTAAACTGACTAACAAAGGTTAGATATAAGTTCACTTTTATGTGCAATATGCTCAACCGTAATCAAGCCTTTACTAAATAAAAAATTAATGTTACTAAAACTACTTCAAATTAAAGTTTAATGTACACACTTTTTTATACACTAATAACTAACCATGCTATTTGTAAAACCATATACAAATAGTACTGAATATGCAAAAAAGCACATTTGCTGATTGTATTTTTAATGGTGAAATCAGTGATCAGCATATTTGACCACTAGTCTATATTAATTTAATTTTAACCCTTATAAGTGCAACAAGAAAATTAATGTAGGATTTAACAATTTTTTTTTTTATCATATTAGGACACAATACACATTTGAATTTGTTAACAAATACACATGTATGTTTTTATTTGTTTGTTTAAGCCACATCAAGCTTTTTCTATATTGGTCCTACAGGAAAAAATGAAAGTGGTTAAAATGTCTGAGAAAAAAATTGATAACCAACTGATCATATTCTTGGCCAAGTTAAACCATTTTACATGAAGTGTTTTAGAAGTTGTTGCTCCAGTAATGTTGAACAGACAAGAGCAGCAACAATTTCCTTTTTTGTTTTTACAGAACCAGCTGAATCATCCCAAAAAAATCATAAAGTACACTGTAAGGTCCACCCAGTTGGCCCAATGTCGGTGTCCACTGGTTGATGAAAGTTCAATGCCTGTTCGGTCTTTCCAGTGCACAATGTTGATCTACCTTAAATTTAACTCATATCTGACTCCAATTTTAGTATTAGCTGGTTTAGAATATTAATATATTTAGCTTTAGTTTTATCTGACTCCAATCATAAAACATTGAGAAGATTATATCAACATATAATTTAGATAAATGTTTGAACCTTTTGTCTTAACTAGTATCTATCACATCCGTTCATTCGGGTACTCATGTCGCTCAGAGAAATCGCCTCGGCCGAAGGCGTCCCTCACGGTCACACTCTGGTCAGTCTTGAATATTAAACAGAGGTAATTGACTAATACTTTAGATTGCCACTACCAGTGCGCTCGTTCTAAAATACTTTAGTTAGTCCTGCTTAGATGTACACCTTTGAGTTAAGACAATATCATTTCTAATTAGAGGTTAGGGCATTAACATAAATGTACCCGACTACTGGACTCTATAGTAACTTTGGTTTTCACCAAGCCCATGGTTTCCCATATGAACTTAATTTAGAATAATATTACATTCAAACAAAGGTCTGGTACCCAATCTAGGTTAGTCGTGCAACAACTTGTTGACCTAGACGGAAGTTAACGCCCTTTCCACCTAAGTACACTTGAATCAATATCAAGAGTCAGTCGGATGCCTAAAACACAATTAGTGTGCCCAATGCTCCATCTCAACTGGATTTTAGTCCGTCTACTGACCTGACGCAAGACGTGCGGAAACAAGGATACAGTGTAATCTACTAGAACTAATAATTACAGAGTGAGCAAAATATGGTCAAACATTACAATTTATTAGTCAGGTAAATGTATTATGTCAATTCAATCAGTTAATTCATAAATGATCAATACAAAACATCAAATTTTTAAAGATAAATCCAAGATGAAAAGATGCATACCTGACTTCAAATTATACATAACGTGAAGCGTAAGCTCCATGTTACGGGCTGATCTGGGTTGGCAGAATCGCCCTGAGCCTCTCAAACCTTACCTTAAGTAATTCAAGAATTCCCTCAAGGAAAGGGGTGTGTGCATAACAAAAGGCATTTGCATTTAGTGCTGCCTGTGGAAAAGTCACACCCTTCACAGTGGTTCAAAAGATGCCTGAAGTTATATATTATTTGTTTTGATTATGTCTATTTCTGAGAGAATGAGACCATTGTACCAGTCGCACTGAGACATTTCAAATGATAACATGATAGATAAAGTCACTTTGGTTAATCTAGAACATTCAAACATTGAAATGAATATGTGTGAGTTGGGGTGGTTAAAGCCGAGTTTCAGCAGACTCAGATGCAAATGTAACAGGAGCTGGTATTTCCCGCATTCCCACCTGCTGGGTTGTGGAGTCAACAGTCTCTGTTTTCAGCTCATGTCTGAATTGTCAAAGACATCAAAAATATTTGTAATATTTCAATTCTTACAACACCATGATAAAGACGATGACAATGACCTTTCTGTTGTTGCGGTGGAAACCATAACTCCAGAACCAGGTGAGTTTGTATTTACTTACAAAGAAATTACTTTGAATGTGCAATTATGGTATAAGATAGACCAAGCTAACATATTTGAAAATGAACCACATCAACCACAACTGTTTGCGTAAATGTTTTAGCTTTAACAAAAAAACAAACAAAAAAACAGCCAATGCCAGTCTTGTTGTCACAGATTGGCCAGGCTCTTCCACCAATTTCACACAATGCCCATCATCACCTGAGTTTTAATCATGCACAGCTGCACCTTATCACCGTGAGACAATATAAGCACACACCTCACACCACTCTTTGTCCGGGCTCGTTCATACGAAACGAACTCATAACGAATACTCTCCACGTATTCATTATCAGCGATCGACCATTCAGAAACTTACCTATTCTGTTTTATCTCCAGTTTGTCCAGTCAGCCCCGTGTCCAGTTGGAAGTGTGTGTTTCATCGTTGTCATCTCCTCAACTCATCTAGTGTGTGCTCCATCATTCTGTCTCATCCCCTACTCATCTGGTGAGTGTATTCGGTCAGCATCAATAATCATCATCCATACTGAAAGGAATAAGGAAAGTTATATCTCCTCAGTCTCAACTCACGGAACCCTGCATATCATTCTGTTGCTCTGCTGTGAAAATAAACGTTTATATTTTCCACTCACCCTGTTTGTCCGTCCGATTCCTAACAGAAGCCTGGACCTTTAAAGTTAACAGCATGAGCGACCCCGATCCAATTCAAGAGCTGGTAGACGCGATGAAGAAAGTTTTATCGCCTGCTACACCACATCCTGACACCACCAGCACCGCGCACTTCTTCGGCTTCCCCCAACGCATCCAGTCCCATGGCTCGACCAGCGCCCTACTCTGGCGGGGAGGAGGAGTGCAACAGATTCCTATTACAATGTTCCCTTGTATTCACAATGCAACCGGAGATATATCCCACAGATCGATCTAAAATTGCTTTCATCATTTCACTTTTCTCTGGATCTGTTTTCCGTTGGGCTGAGACCATTTGGCAACAAGCTGGGCCGGTAACTAATTCCATTCAAGCCTTCACCACATATTTCAAAGAGGTTTTTGGTCGTTCTGATGGAGAAGTAGCAGCTGGAGAACAACTATACCATCTGAAACAAGGAACTATGTCCACACAGGACTATGCCCTTCGGTTCTGTACTCTAGCTGCTGCCAGCGGATGGAATGAGCGATCTCTTCTCACCACTTACCGGCTCGGTTTAGAACCCAAACTTCGTCTACAGCTAGCAGCACTAGATGATAATATGGGTTTGGAAAAATTTATCCAACTGTCTCTTCGATGTTCTGATCGTATAAACTCTTATCAACATAACCCAGATCACTTACCTCAAGCACTCCTCCGTCCATCTGAGCCCACAATCCCTCCAGAACCAGAACCCATGATAATTGAAGCCGGTAGACTCACGGCCGCTGAGCGACAGAGGAGGCTGACCCAGGGTCTGTGTCTGTACTGTGGTGCCGGAGGACATGTTAGATTGGACTGTCCTCTCCGTCCCATGCGCCCCTCGGTGAGTGTGTTCAGTTTTGATATTGAGAAGATGAATCCTCTCACTACCAAGGTACTGTTAACTACCCACTCTTTTTCTGTTTCAGCCACCGCCCTTATCGACTCAGGGTCAGCTGGGAATTTCATCTCACACTCCCTCTGTCGCCAGCTCCACCTCCGCACCGAAGCCTCGACGCACATCTACCAGATTCAACCCATAACCAACAATATCAAGTCACAGGCACGTATTCATCGTAATTGTGAACCTGTTAGTCTCCAAATTGGGTGGTTGCATACAGAGGATATACAATTTCTGGTTTTGGAGGGAGCCACCATGGATATCATCCTAGGGCGACCGTGGCTGGTGAAGCATGAACCCATCCTCTCTTGGGGCACAGGAGAAATAAAGAGATGGGGTGAAGGATGTACACCAGGCTGTTTCCCCGATCTTCCAGTACAGATTCAAATACCCCTATCTGTCTATGTCAAGTCAGTTGAAAGTCCTATCGAGTCATGATCCGTCCACATTCCTGAGATCTACACTCCTTACAAGGACGTGTTTTTCCCCAAGAAAGCTTCCCAGCTACCTCCACATCGGCCATGGGACTGTGCCATAGATCTGGTTCCTGATGCCCCAATGCCCAAAGGTAGAATCTATCCACTGTCGCTTCCGGAGACCAAGGCCATGGAGGAGTACATTCAGGAGGCTCTGCATCAGGGGTATATCCGTCCTTCCACGTCACCCGCAAGGATGGAGGGCTGCAGCCGTGCATTGATTATAGAATTCTCAACCAAGGTACAGTCAAGTTCCGATTTCCCCTTCCTCTCGTTCCTGCGGCCCTAGAGCAACTTCGATCTGCCAAGATCTTCACAAAGTTGGACCTCCGCAGCGCATATAACCTGGTGAGGATATGGAGGGGTGATGAATGGAAAACCGCGTTTGTGACCCCTACTGGCCACTATGAATATCGGGTAATGCCGTATGGTCTGGTCAACGCCCCCTCCGTATTCCAAAACTTCATCCATGAAGTCCTCCGAGAGTTCCTTCATCTCTTCGTCATTGTATACATAGATGATATCTTGATTTACTCCAGAAATGAGGTCGAACATCGCCACCACGTAGAGAAGGTACTGCAAACCCTCAGGAAACACCAATTGTACCTCAAAGCTGAGAAATGTTGATTTCATCTAACATCTGTTCAGTTTCTGGGATACATCATAGATAAAAGAGGGGTTCGTATGGATGAGGGGAAGGTCACTGCCGTTGTCTCCTGGCCAGAACCCACAACCATCAAAGAACTCCAACGATTCCTCGGCTTTGCAAATTTCTATCGACGATTTATTCATAATTACAGTCTCGTCACCGCCCCACTCACCAACCTTCTCAAAAATAAACCCAAGAAATTATCCTGGCCTTCTGAAGCCGCCGCAGCCTTCCGAAACCTCAAAGAAGCCTTTACTCAAGCTCCACTCCTGACTCATCCTGACCCAGATTTGCCTTTCATAGTAGAAGTAGATGCCTCCACCACTGGAGTGGGAGCCATCCTATCTCAGTTCCACGGTACTCCCAAGTTACTCCATCCATGTGCCTATTTCTCCAGGAAGCTTAGTCCGGCGGAGAAGTATTATGACATCGGGAATCGAGAACTGCTAGCCATCAAGCTCGCCCTGGAGGAGTGGCGACATTGGTTGGAGGGTGCTAAACATCCCTTCCAGGTAATCACAGATCATAAAAATTTGCAGTATCTCAAAGATGCTAAACGACTCTGTCCTCGCCAGGCCCGCTGGTCATTGTTCTTCTCCAGATTCCATTTCTCCATAACCTATCGGCCAGGATCTAAAAATATCCGAGCGGACGCACTATCCAGAATTCATGATCATCAAGAAACCATCGAAACCCCGGCCAAGATTCTTCCAGATCATATTGATGTCTGTCCCATCAGATGGTCTGCTCCTCCAGCCGTCGCCACTTCTGAAACCAGAGCTCCGCCGGGCTGCACCCAAAATCGACAATTTGTTCCCAATAATTAACGGGTAGATCTCATCCACTCCACTCATACATCTCTAGGCTCTGGGCATCCTGGGATCAACAATACCCTCTCGCTCCTATCCCAACGCTTTTGGTGGCTGAGCATGGCAAGAGATGTGAAAAGGTATGTGCTAGGTTGTAAAGAATGTGCCATGTCAAAGAGTCCACGCCATCTACCTGCAGGCAAGCTCCACCCCTTGCCCATCCCGAATCGTCCCTGGTCACACCTAGGGGTAGACTTCATGACGGATCTTCCCTCATCCGACGGTAATACCTGCATTCTGGTTATCATAGATCGATTCTCAAAATTCTGTCGTTTGATTCCCTTGAAAGGTCTTCCCACAGCCCTAGAGACAGCTGAAAGTCTCTTTAACGATGTCTTTCGATGTTTTGGTCTACCAGAAGATATAGTCTCGGATCGAGGTCCCCAGTTCATCTCCAGACTATGGAAAGCCTTCTTCCGACTCCTAGGTGTGACCGTCAGCCTCTCGTCTGGTTATCATCCACAAACCAACGGCCAGACGGAGAGGAAGATTCAAGAAGTGGGACGATTTCTCAGGACCTTCTGTCACGGTCGCCAAATTTCCTGGAACCAGTTTCTGGGCTGGGCGGAATACGCCCAGAATTCACTGCGGCAACCCACCACAGGACTCACACCATTCCAGTGTATTCTGGGATTCCAACCCCCACTTTTCCCCTGGAATGACGAACCGTCTGATGTACCCACAGTGGATCACTGGTTTCGGGAAAGCGAAAGGGTCTGGGACGAGGCCCATCACCATCTCCAGAGGGCAGTCCGAAGAACCAAGGAGGTGTCAGACAGGAGAAGGATTGAAGGTCACGTCTACAACCCTGGACAGAAGGTCTGGCTGTCCGCTAGAGACATCCGCCTGCGACTGCCCTCCAAAAAACTTAGTCCCAGATTCATTGGTCCCTTCACCATCCTGGAACAGGTCAACCCTGTCACCTACAAATTACAACTACCACCCCAGTACAGAATCCATCCCACATTTCACGTGTCACTCCTTAAACCCTATCACGAACCTTTGATTCCCTCCACAGAGCCTGGCCACGAAGAGGAACCCCCTCCACCACTGATGCTAGAAGAAGACTCCATTTACTCTGTCAAGGAGATTCTACGGTCCCGCCGTCGTGGTGGTCAGCTAGAATACCTCGTTGACTGGGAGGGATATGGACCAGAGGAAAGATCGTGGGTCTCCAGATCAGACATCTTAGATCCCTCACTGATGGAAGATTTCCACTCCAATCACCCCGAGTGCCCGGCACCTCATGGACGAGGCAGACCACCACGGCGTCGGATTATTAGGCCCTCAGGAGCGGGCCCTGGGGAGGGGGGTAATGTCACAGATTGGCCAGGCTCTTCCACCAATTTCACACAATGCCCATCATCATCAGAGTTTTAATTATGCACAGCTGCACCTTATCACCGTGAGACAATATGAGCACACACCTCACACCACTCTTTGTCCGGGCTCGTTCATACGAAGCGGACTCATAACGAATACTCTCCACGTATTCATTATCAGCGATCGACCATTCAGAAACTTACCTTTTCTCTGTTTTATCTCCAGTTTGTCCAGTCAGCCCCGTGTCCAGTTGGAGGTGTGTGTTTCATCGTTGTCGTCTCCTCAACTCATCTAGTGTGTGCTCCATCATTCTGTCTCATCCCCTACTCATCTGGTGTGTGTATTCGGTCAGCATCATTAATCATCATCCATATTGAAAGGAATAAGGAAAGTTATATCTCCTCAGTCTCAACTCACGGAACCCTGCATATCATTCTGTTGCTCTGCTGTGAAAATAAACGTTTATATTTTCCACTCGCCCTGTTTGTCCGTCCGATTCCTAACACTTGTTCTATTG
Source organism: Danio rerio (assembly GCF_052040795.2). Classification (NCBI taxonomy): domain Eukaryota; kingdom Metazoa; phylum Chordata; class Actinopteri; order Cypriniformes; family Danionidae; genus Danio; species Danio rerio. Next base: position 17,578,832 of record NC_141034.1, on the reverse strand, counting down.
TACTTTTTTGGAAATAAAAATACTTGATCTTGCACTAATGCCACTCTTATATACTCCATATTACACAAGGTAAATTTTTAGTTATTTAGTAGGCACTTTATACTGATACAGATGTATGTACCATAACTGTATTGTGCTACATTGTTTGTTTTTAAAGGACAAGATGATGGGTCTTCCTCTATGGTGGAAAAAGACAAGCTGATGCTCATGGCCCAGACAATACAAACACTAATACAGGGACGAGATTTTCTTCGCCAAACTGTCCTAAAATTGTCAAGTAAGAAACCTATTTTGTTGTATTAACATGTTTGATTTGATATTAATATTTTCTGAGCAAGTAGATTTTTTTTACTTTTTAAACTTTCACATCAATCCTGAACTGCTGAGTAGTATTAGATTACATTTTTAAGGCTGGCCACATACTACAGTTGCTGATTTTAAGTTTGATTTGAACCCCTGAATGTGGTTTGACCTATTATTAACTGCTTCTAATCAAGAAGGAAAATCCTTGAACAAAAAAAAAAACAAAAACAAAACAAAAAAAAAACACATTTTATTCTAACCTCGCGCTTTGTTAAAATTTGGGAGCCACAAACATGCCATAAAAACTCGACAAATTTATTAACCATATTCTTTTTGGACTTAATTTCTAGCTGTAAGACTGTAAGAAACAGTATGTCTGTTTTATTCCATGATTTTAAAATTGGTTAAGATTTGTATAAAGTCTCATCTGTGGCTAGCCTAAGCCTGCTTGCCTTTTTATGTAACTAAATCTGTTATTTTTCCATAGACAGAGGGGCAAAAAAGTAAAGAAAGTATTGGACACAAGCTCTGAATGCAGCACCAGTAACACTGATGAGGAGTCCATGACTTCTTCCTCCTCTTCAGAGTCACCTGATGGTGATATTCCTTGGAAGAAGAGAAAGAGTCATAAGAAGACAAAGAGGGCAAGCAGGTCAAAATCTACCAAGCACAGCTCACGTGGTAAGCATATATCCTGTTTTTGAATGCCACTTTTCTGTTGATGTGTACTTGGTCAATAGAACCCCACATGGAAAGAACCTATATAAACATACATGTTTTAGGTTTTGATATAGGTTTTGAATATATATGACAAAAAATTGGCCATTTCCTATATAATGTGTACATATATGTGCATATATGCACATACATATATGTACACATATACTGTATGTATGCATATATCTAGACATATACTATATGTACACATATATGTGCTTATATGTATCTTTATATGTACATATATATGTTCACCTTTATGTTTACCTACATATTAGTTAAATTATTAAAATCTATAGCTGCTAGACAACGTAAATAAAATAAATAGTATTTTTTATTTCCTTAAGAACAATCAAATAGTACAATAAAAAATAAAAAAACTGAACAGAAAAAACATTTTAAAACACAAAAGCTTTTGTTATTTTCTTCTTTTCCACTATCTTAATACAAAAAAGAACTGGCTTTGTAAATGTTTCAGGAAAACATGTAGACATCATAGCTTTTCATCTCCTCTCACTTATTTGCCATAGTTAAATTCCATAACATGCCAATTACATTTAATTAAAATTTCAAGTGTTGGCACATAATTTTTTTTGCATTTTTTTTATTAGTATATCTTGTATGTACATATAAGGCTTATATGTGGATATAAAGAAGCATTACAGGATACCTATATGGCATGTATATGCATATATATGCACCTCAGTTTTGCCTATATATGGCATATACACACAGATATATTATCATATATTAGGCATGAGCCTGTATAAGATTCTTACTGTATGATAACATTGGATAAAATTATCACGGTATCACAGTATTGTAATTACTGCTCAAAAATATTTTCTTTTTAAATGTCTGGGTAAAAAACAACGGTACATTTTTGGTTTGAACACAGTATATTTTATTTTGTGAAACATTTAAAATATTTTGGAGCAGTAAATGTGTCGGGCTAAATGAATTATTGAATTTTGCTTCATTTTGTCTTTATTTGTTTCAAAAACATTTTTTTACAATTTAAAATGGAATATGTTCTGCTAGAGATACTGTTGCCCCCCCCCCCCCCCCATGTTGGACATCCCGGGAAAAACTAATTCATAATAGGTCATGCCAGGTTTGTGTGGTTTGTGCATTTAAGTACACATTGTTTTTTTTTTGTTTTTTTTTTGAGTTTCTTCTTAAGCTTTTATCTTTCTACAGCAACAACCCCTAATGACATACTAAGGCGGTACAACAAAGTTTTCAATGCCTATAAAAAAGAAGGGAGCATTAGTAAAGCATGTGCCAAAGTTGGGGTTGACCGTAATACTCTCGCATTAACAGCTGTTGTGGCTGAAATTCAGCTTGTTGATGCTGAGTTTTACAGAAGCATCCCTAAATTCAGAACCAAGGAGGAAAAACTTTTTGACTTTGCCAAGAGGTGCCTGCAGTCACTGACAACAGACTTAAAATCTGCCATTGAAAATGCCAATCAAGAGCTATCAAGTTCAGATAGAAAAATACAAATCTCTTATGTGCAGATGTTGTTTAAAGTTAAATTGATTCACATCAGTAGTTATTAATTGTTACCTCACGTGTCGTTCTACTCCTGTGACCTGAAATGACACTAAAGAGAATAAAATGTAAAATAATGCGTTTTTTGTCCACACAAAAGTATTATCATAGCTTCATAGCATTACAATTGAACCACAGAAGACAAATTTACTCTTTTGATTTTATTGGTATCTTTCTAGACTTTAAATGCCTTGCAACTCTGGCTTTCTATGGAGGGTCAGATAATTCTAAAATATATAATAATAATAATAATAATAATAAATAATCAGCTATAATATTTTACAAATAAAATAAAAAAGTAGAATGTCTTTTTTTGAATGAAGGACTCAGGTTTGGAATAACAGCAGGGGGAGTAATTAATAATTTCATATTTGGATAAACTATCCCTTCAATGTGAATTGCAGTACGTGCAATGTGAACTGATGTCACTTCCAACATTTGTCTAAAAGTTTTAATTTACTCTAAGATTTTTTTTTTTTTATGGGATTATGTTTAATCTCTTTAATTTCATAGTGTCTGTAAGGTTCTATATTGCAGCCATATTAAACATTGTTTACCTTTGCTGCATGTTTTCTCTTTTTTAGTCCTCTATAGTCTACTTATTGAAAAACATTTGTGGATTAATACTTGGGAATTTAATACTATTACTTTTAGGTTCACAGTTACAGTAGAATTAACATGGAACATTTCAGAATGTAGGTGGGAAGTACATGGATTCATCAGTGGATGAATCAGTAATTTGTGACAAATTTACACTTTATATTGAGTGGACAGTTCCTGTGGAGTTTCCATGTACACTTAATGAAGTGTTGCATAGAAGATATTTTACAAGTTACAGAGTAATTTGTGACTATTTTACACTTTATATTGAGTGGACAGTTCCTGTGGGGTTACCATGTAAGTACACTGTTAATAACGTGTTGCACAGAGGATATTTTAGAAGTTACAGAGTAATTGGTGACTATTTTACACTTTATATTGAGTGGACAGTTCCTGTGGAGTTACCAAGTACACTGTTAATAAAGTGTTGCACAGAGGATATTTTACAAGTTAAAGAGTAATTTGTGACTATTTTACACATTATATTGAGTGGACAGTTTATGTGGATTTACCCTGTAATTACACTGGTATCACAAGGTGAGGCCTTATAATAAAGCTTTATTTCTGTCATACATTGTTCACAAGTACATGGTATGCAAACAAATGTGGAAGTGAGAAAACACCTGCAAGTACATACTGTTGTTACACAATGCACTTATATAATTTTTGTTACAGATGTGTACGTTCTAAGTGTTGTTGCCAATGTCCTGTTACACATTTGTACTTACACATACTATTCAGTGGGCTGTTACATGTGTGTAGTTACACCAATGTTACACAAGTAATTACCATGTACTGTACCAGTGTGTACATACACTGTAGTTACATACAACTTACACATCTAGTTATATGTAAGTTCACAGGTATAAGCGACACTTAATATAAAGTGGGACCAATCCACTTACAGCATTGAAGTTCCCCACCTGAAGGGGAACGCTCTGGTTACTAAAGTAAACCTCGCTCCCCGAGGAGGGGAACGTGAAGTGGATCTTATACTCTTTAAAGTGTGAAGTTAATCTATATATTCAAATTGTATGTATATAATCTGCTTGTAGACATACCATTAGAATAATTAAAGTACTATATAAAGTTAGAAAGGGGAGATGGCCTAAGTAAACAACTACGGTGTCCCAAGAGATGGATGAGAATAGAGCAACACATGTGTAAACAGTTAAGTATAGATGGATAAGATATAAGGTTACCAGGTTTGGGTTGGGGTTGGGGGTAAAACTAGTTGGCATCTTGTGTTACAAATGTAGAACAATGTGAAAAACAGCTGCAAAAGAGTATATAAGCAGGCCAGAACATCAGTGAGACAGAATTTTCAGGCAGAGATGCTACTGGGGGTCTCCTGAAAAGTCTCCTTTGTTGTCAACAATAAAGAACTCTTCTGAAATCAAAACCATCAGACTGTGCTGATTATTGAAGAAAGGAAAAACCACCACATTATTGGTGTCCCTGGGTGGGCAGGAAAAGAGCAGGACAGTGACGACTACGCTTGCGGGGCTGGAAGAGCAACAGAATCGTGGCCACGAAAATCAGGGGAGCGATTTTTGCTCACAAGTTTTGTTGCTCTGCCAGAATCCGCTTGTGATGGCAAAGGCACTTGAACTGTTTCTCCAAATTTAAAGAACTAAAAAGTGAAAAGGGAAATAGGGTTTTGAGTTCAGAAGAAAAGTGTTGCATGCAACAATCTGTGTTTAACAATGAGTGGGGCTTGATGGACATTGTTTAAATGTTAACTTGTAATTGTTACTCATATTAGAGATATCTGAACTAGATGAGCGTTTCAGTGTGAATTTCTAATTTGTGGTGATAGTTAGGAAGTTAAAAGCAGATTAAAGTAGAGAGAGATGCACACAAAGTCCTACGATACCGCTCTGTTAAAGGTGAAGCAGAGGGCTGCATGGGTAGGCAAAATGCTGTGGTTACCGCTCTAAGGTTAGAGGCTGCTCGGACAGGTCACTCAAGAGGAGTGTAGTGTAGATTTGTGTATTTGCTGCTTCGGGTTGAGGCAAAATAGTCCATATTGGTGTGCAGAGAAGGCTCGCATCCTCCTCCTTGACTGGAACGAGGATAGGGGGATGTAGCTCATGTTACACTGAGTGGAGGAGAGGAGTTTATGAAAAAAAGAAAAAGGTTAAAATAATGATAATAGTATATTATACTATAAAAGGAGGGCTGCATATTTGTGGTGTGATAGAAAGAACAATAAGAATAGTGATTGATGCAGTTTAGGGAAGAGATTGTGGTATAAAGGAGGAGTCTCCTAAATTAAAACTAATGGAGCATATTGCATTTGCAAAGGCAGAAGAATATACTACCCAAACATTTTTCTGAAATAATCCTTGTGTTATAAGTTATATGTTAAAAAAAGAGCAATAGGCAGAATGGACTTAAATTCTTGACATAGCAATAGGTGAAAGATGAATCTGCCCCAGGATGGGGGTAAGAGAGAGATTTATGGTGTCTATGTGTGAACAACAAATAGATTATGTCTATTTACAGTACAAGGCAAAAAGAGAAAAGGAGAATAAAAGAGAGGAGATACAACTATTAGATAAAATAATGAGATAGACTTTAACATAATAATTATGGGTAGAATATAAGTTATTAATGAAAAGATATATTATAAAGTAGTGTAGTAAGATAAATTAAATGAGGAAATACTAATGGCGTTATAAAATAAAGAAAGGAATTTGAAGCTATACTAATGAATAAGAATGAATGAAGCCATAGGAATAACAACATATGAAATAAATTGTTATATTATTAAGTAAATAAATTTTGCTAAAGCAGTATGAATAAAAATATGCAAGTTAATTCTTTGATTGAGAATAACATAGAAAAAGAAAACTTGAAAATTAATATTGATTAATTGAAGGTTTAATGATAAAACGTGTAACAAAATCTTTTAAAAAGCTTTAAAATGTATAAGAAAACCTAAGAGCTAAAAACTCAAATTAAGGAAAGGAAAAATAGAATAGAAAAAAAAAATAATAAGTCCACTGATTCATAGATAAAATAGACATTTAAAATATACTTAAAATATAGGCACATAGAACAGATAAGATAAAAAGTCAAAAAAGCAGTAACATTTTGAAGAAAGAATTGACTTTAGAAAATTTGATTGGATTTAAGGGCAAAAAATGTTTTGTCTTCTTTCTTAAAGTGTGCTATGTCATTTATTTGTAGTAAAGTACAGTGATTCAGATGAAAATCATAGAAGCTAGGTAAATGTTAAAGAATGCGTTAGAGTGAGTCAAAAAATACATTTAAAAGTTTATACAGTAAGAAGCTAAATTGATAATTATGCATTGCATTTTCGAAAATGAAAAGGGTTCTAGTAAAAAAAAAAAAAAAAAAAAAAAAATATATATATATATATATATATATATATATATATATATATATATATATATATATATATATATATATGTGTGTGTGTGTGTGTGTGTGTGTGTGTGTGTGTGTGTGTGTGTGTGTGTGTGTGGGTCAAATTATTAATATGAACCCTGAGCTATAGCAGTAATGATTTTGAATAGTTATATCAGATATCTGGCCACCATGTAGTACTATTGAATTAAAGAGCCCATATTATACATGAAATAGGGTCATATCTTGGTTGTAAGGGTCTCCAACAACAGTCTAATATGCATGCAAGGTCAAAAACACTTTCATGGTCTTATACTCTGCATTTATTTTTACCTAATTATCCCAGCGACTCCTGTATGAATCGTCCAGTGATTAATTTGTTCCCAAACCCCTCCTTAGCGCGAAGCTAATCTGCGCTGATTGGACCGATGACAGTCTGTTGCGATTGGTCGACTGCCTTCAGTCAGAGAGTGAAATGCCCAACAGCTAATCAGCAATATAAAAGTAATCACCGTTCATACACGCTCGATAGTGTAGGCGTGAATTTTAGCTGCCAGTGGGTCAATGTAAATACAGTCGATGGACTTGAAAATACCGACGACTATTTTGAGCAAAAACTCCAAGAACTGTCGAGGAGATCTCCTAGCTTGTCTCACTCTGCTCTTTTCACAGACACACACACAAACACATATTGCCCTCGTCCTTGCGGGCGCACACACAAACACACACATACATACCTCCAGACTACAGCGCAAGCACACACACACGCACTCACGCACACACTACCCTCGTCCACGGAGCTCCATAAACAAAGCAGCACGCGTTGCGTTTTTAACGTGGCTTTGCACGTGTAAGATCCGGCCCACTGGTCCAACGGCGGCAGCCAATGGCACGGCAGAAGGGTCTTTGCGCGTCACTATCTTTTCGTAAACAGCAGACATTACAATAAAGTAAAATACACCTCTTATGTATTATCTCATAATTTTATCTGACTCCATGTTATATATATTATTTATAATAGTTAATAATAATAATGATGATTTATAATTTGTTAATTTAGACGGAATTTGGATGAATGTTTGAACCGTTTGTCTTCACTAGTAACTATTACATTCGTTCATTCGGGTGCTCATGTCGCTCAGAGAAATCGCCTCGGCCGAAGGCGTCCCTCACGGTCACACTCCGGTCAGTCTTGAATATTAAACAGAGGTAAATTGACTAATACTTTAGATGGCCGCTACCAGCGCGCTCGTTCTAAAATACTTTAGTTAGTCCCGCTTAGATGTACACCTTTGAGTTAAGACAATCATCATTTCTAATTAGAGGTTAGGGCATTAATATAAATGTACCCGACTACTGGACTCTATAGTAACTTTGGTTTTCACCAAGCCCATGGTTTCCCATATGAACTTAATTTAGAATAATATTACCTTCAAACAAAGGTCGGGTACCCAATCTAGGTTAGTCGTGCAACACCTTGTTGACCTAGACGGAAGTTATCGCCCTTTCCACCTAAGTACACATGAATCAATACCAAGAGTCAGCCGGATCGCTAAAACACAATTAGTGTGCCAATGCTCCATCTCAATTGGATTTTAGTCCGTCTACTGACCTGACGCAAGACGTGCGGAAACAAGGATACAGCGTAATCTACTTGAATTAATAATTACAGAGTGAGCAAAATATGTTCAAACATAACAATTTATTAAACAGGTAAACAAAGGTAATCATTCAAATCCAATTCAAACAACAGACAAAATATAGTCTAATCTAAAGCAATAAAAATGTCATCAAATTAATCAAATCAAATCAAATCTGTAAACATAATGAAAAGAGGTTTTAGAAATGTTTACCTGGAGATGAAAACTACACACAGAAGTTGTGCGGGATATCTGCATACAGATTCCCTGACTTCTCTGCCACCTTCTCTTAAATACCCATTTTTGCACCTCAGGGTGTTCCTTTGATATTTACCATTTCAACATCACTCTATTGATATAGAAGTTTTGTGTTCTTTTGTTTTAGTGGGAAGAGGTCTTGGCCGGGGTTCTCGTGATATTAGCATTTGGTTGTTCCTTTGTTTTGGGTAGAAGGGGGTTTGGGCTGTGATGTTTGATTTACAGTTTTATTACTGGTCCTAAGGCGAGTATTTTAACGTTTAAAGGAGTGAGACCTTCTTTGCCAGACCCACCGGAACCTTCAATGTGTTGACATTTGAATATCTTAAGACAGAGATGAAAAGAAGAAATGCATGTCAGTAGATAAGTGTCCGTGAGAGGTTTCGTTCCCACACTGAGGGTGGTGGGTGAGAGTTCTTTGATGTTTATCAGGTGTCTGTTCCTGTTAGGGCCTGAATATTTGATCATTTCTTACAGTAATCATTTCTGATATCAACCTTACAGTAATCATTTCTGATACCAGCCTTACACACGCGATAAGAGAATATAGCCAGTTAACCTGATACAGTACACGCGGTTACAAGTAACAAATCACAACTAAATACATTTGCAAGCTAGACTAAATGAGGTAACAACTTTGATTGCAAGTACTTACACTTGAGAAATGGAGGAAGAAACCCATCCTGACGTCCATCAGTAAGTTACTTTTTACTGATCTTTCCTTTAACAAACGCCGATGAAGTATTCTTTGTACCATGTAGTTTGCAGAAGTTTCCAGTTGTTTCCAACTGCTTGGTTATAATGCTGAGGTTTCATCACACAACGCAGACACTTCAAATAAGGAGCAGATGGATCAACAACCGTGACAGAATACTATGTGACCACTCAGATGGCAAAATAAGAGCAAAAGTGTAGTTACTCATTATTGTATCAAACCAGGCTCCTGTCAATTTGATAAAAAGTACCATGTAAACTGTAAGAAAAGTCTTAGATGATAATGTACGATGAAACTTTAAATGTGTAAGGTTAAAATTATAAATTATAATGAATGTTAAATAATTTGGTTCATTTTCATAGGTTTACTTATAGAGATTCTTGAACAGAAGGATAAAGTACAATGCATGGTGGTGACTAGAAAAAGAGACAGCTTTTATAACACAAGAAATAATTAGGATTAGACATTTTGATGGAGCTAAATATTTAAGAAAAAATTAAGGGAATATCGTAGCATAATTGAGTAATGTAAATCAAGCATAATTGAGTAATGTATTGAGTAATGTAAATCGTAGCATATACTCAATTATATCGTAGCATAATTGAGTAATGTATTGAGTAATGTAAATCAAGATTTGAGAGAACAAATATTACAGATTAAAACCCAAACAAGTGATTTATACTTAAAGAAGAGAATGAAACAAAAAAAATTGAAATGAACTCACGGTACAGAACAGGTCAAAAAGTAACATTTCTAAATATACTAAAAGAGTATTTAAAAGAGAAAAGTGATTAAAAAATAAAAACAGAAAACAGCTTGTTTTACATATGAGAAGTAATAATTAAAAGCAAAAAGGATTAAGGATTAAAAATAAAAAATCAGATCACCTAAAGAGAAACTGATAAAGAAATAAGCGATTTTAACTTGTTAAAAATTGCAACAAAAATTTATATACAAGCAGTTTGATGTGAGAGCAGGAAGAAATTAGAAGCTGAAAATGCTGAAAAGTGAAAAATAATATAAAATGCAAATTAAGAAATAGCTCAGAAATAAGGAATGATTAAGTTAAGTGTCAAGTTTTAATAATGATTATCAGTTTAGGACATAGCGGTAGACAAAATTAGCCAGCATAGGGAGGATTAATTAAAATTAAACCAGATAAGGGTCAGCTATGCTAGAATATTCATTGTTGAAACTTTTGAGAACATAGCAATAATAGAAACACTTAGATATGTTGTGGCATTTCTAATTAAAGTCAATTTCAATTCAGTTGCAATTGTGTAGGTGACTATTAAAATGGATTCTATTTGAATTTGATTTGAATTACATTTTTGATTATGGCATTAGTCAAAACAGATAAAATTAGATGTTGTAAAGTGTATGATTTAAGAACAATCAGTGATAGAGAATTTCTCAGCAGAGGTTCCTAACACAAACTGTACTTAAATGTGTTCTTTCAGATGCCAAATATGTTAAAGTAATTGATTTTTGTTCAGGTAATTATCAGAGGAGGATAGACACTTGGTTACAATAACAGTACATAGGCTGATAAGCAGTATACATACATTAGAATGCTTAAAAGGATTTAGAAGATTTTGTGATGCATATTATAACATGTAGGATTTAGTTTTGTGCAGGTACATCTAGCTTAAGCTAAGTAAAAGACTTAAATAAAAAACACTATTGATACAAAAAATTAAACATATGATGACTTTTTAAGGATGACGGGTTCAGTGCTAATAAGATTCTGTTAGGTATTCTGTTAACATGAAATCCAGATGCAATAATGTCAGTTAAGATGATGAATAAGAAATGGATTTTTCATTAAAAAAATAAGGTAGCAGGACTAACACTAATATAGAGTCACAACCTCAATTGCATGATACTGCAAATTAAACAACAAAATAGTCTCCATGAGCAATATATGTAGCCTTAGAGGTGAACGAAAAAGACAAATAAGATTTATGTAATACATACAAAGTACAGATTGTTGAGGCAACAACATTTATAGATATTGGCATTGGAGATGTACATGGTTTGAATCAAGGGTGAGGTTGTAAGGAAAATTGAGCAGCAAGGATAATGATCTCCTTTTTGAATGCAGTGATTAGTGAACTGTTATACACATGTGGCATTTATGCAAAGTAGAATGTGAGTAAAAGATCAGTAA